>NC_091746.1:78459360-78524360 GCF_043380555.1 Nothobranchius furzeri | reverse complement strand
CATCATTACTTTCTTATATTTATTAAATGTGAACTTGTACCCTAATGTGTACCAGAATAGCATGGTATAAAGGTGCCCATGTCTATAATAGTTTATGCTAAAAATCATGTTTTTTTAAATTGTTTTTCCTCTTCAGATAATAACTGCTGTAACTTACTGAACTGTATTGGAATGTTTACTTTGTGAAGTGCCTTGAGACCACTCGTCGCGATTTGGTGCTATATAAATAAACTGAACTGAATTAAAGGCCGACCGATATACTAACATTTTTTCTACATCGGCCATTGGACAAAATTATTTTTAAAAGCCAATTTAAAATAATAAATAAATAAATCAGGCACCTGTGTGGCCAACTGCCACCACTACTAGACTAAAGACAGGACCTGAAGGGCCCCAACACACTGTATTTTTTTATGTTTTGAGTTTGTTATGTATTTGAAGTTCAATAAATATTAAGAGATTTATTGACCTATTTTATGTATATTACACAGTGAGTGTTCAGTTCTTTCACAATGAATGTGCTGCAAAAATGTGTACATACATCAGCCTTAATAATTGGCTTTAGATAGCAGCCATCCCACTCCCTGCCTCCAACATGACTCCAACTAAAAGGCTAGGTTATCCAGAGTTATCTCTGTAGTTATGCTACTATAGGCTTAGACTGCTGGAGGATACACTGACCACTTTCCACACTCTACTACTTTCTTCTACAATTTGCTCTTTAACTATATTATTTCCTGCTATTTCAGCTGTTAACTTTATTTTTTCTCTAAGTGTTTTTCTCCCCAGAAGAAGCTACAACAATGTTCTGCTGAGCTGTGGTGGCCTCACGGTGGAGGTCATCGGCTTGAACACTGCTGCTAACCACTTAAACATTCTCCCTCTCCTGATAATAACATTTTACTTTCTTTGACATTGAATGTGCTACTACTAGTTTACCTGTTGACTTAATCATAGATTCACTAGGATGAATACAATAAAGTTTATATCTTACTAAATTGAATATTTTCTAAGAAATCACAATGTGACCATAGAAACATGACCCAATGTTGTGTAGATGTGTGTATATGTGTGTGTGGGTGGGCTGGTGTTGGTGTATGTGTGTGTCTGCTCTGTCTTCTCGATCACCAGTGAGTCGTGGTAGATGGCTACTTATACTAAGCAAGGATCCTCCGGAGGTTTCTTCCTGTTAAAAGGGAGTTTTCATCTCCACTGTCGCTTAATGCTTGCTTAGTATGAGGATTGCTGTAAAGACATTGATACTAGTCAGTGACTCGATGCAATTTGCTGGGTTCCTTATATAGGAAACTTTTCACTGATTGGCTTAATGAACTGACCTGTATTGGAATGTTTACTATGTGAAGTACCTTGAGATGACTCTTGTCGTGATTTGGCGCTATATAAATAAACTTGAATTTAATTGAATCAACAGAAAAATTCTTTAAAAATCGGTATCGCATCGGCCTTAAAAAAAACATATCGGTCGGCCTCTAAATTGAATTAAATTGTATATCAGTTCAAAATGCATGGGGCTCTATAGGGCAGGGGGCGGGCTTAGCAAAAAAAGAGAGATTTATGTATTGCCTCCATTATATCTTAGTAGAGGGTAAGACTATCACTTTTACAGATTTCTAAACGATTATCCATATTCTAGACAAGGGAAAAACTCTGGATTGCTGCTCTAAGAATGTGCTGTTTAAAACAACAGTACCTTATGTATTCTATAATTACGGCAAAAAATTGTAACTTTAATTATTCCCTTAAATATGTTAAACAGCTCGATTTTTCAACATCAACTGCAATAAGCGGCTACATTATTGCTTTGCAAGTAACTGAAGGATGGCTAGTGGTCAATCCCATCAGAATTATGAAACTGTATTTCAAAGCTTTGAAGCTTTACATGGAACACAGTGTAATCTCGTGACAGCCCGGTCATAGTTTAGTATCTGGGATTAACTTGTCTACTATAAATAGGTCAAATGTGAAAACAAATCTTTAATCTTGCAGCATAAATAAGGTTCATCAGCCACGATACTACACAGTAATGATCTCACAGAGGTTAAACTGTGAATAGAAAAAGTTTTTTTTGTTAAAATAAGACTAAGAACTACTTTGGCTCTCAGCTTTTATAGAGGCAGTGCTATGGAGGTTTTCCTCTCGTAACCCATGAGCTTAGACAGACCAAGAGGCATTAAATGCAAAAACTCTTGGCTCAGCCACCACCTTGGTCTGCCAATCCAGTGGAACGGCCCCCGATGTCTATGCAATATTGCAGAACTGTGTAAGCTAACAAACCCTACAACATCCAGAGACTTAAGGAAATCTGTGCGGCTCTCATCCACCCTCAGAGCCTTGCCAAGAAGCTTTTTGACCACCTCAGTGACCTCGACAATGGAAGCACGGAATATGGTCAACTCGAACTCATTGTCCCCTGCCTCCCCCGGAACATTTTCAAAGTCCTGTCAGAAGTGGGAATTGAAACTTCTTCTGACAGTAGGCTCTGCCAGATGTTCGCAGCAGACCCTCACAATACATTTGGGCCTGCCAGGTCTGACTGGGATCCTCCCCCACCATCTAAGCCAAGTCACCACCAGGTAGTGGTCAATTGACAGCTCTCTTCACCAGAGTGTCCAAGACATGCGGCAGTATATCAGATGAGATGACAACAAAGTTGATTATCGATCCGCGGCCTAAGGTATCCTGGTGGCAGGAGCACATATGGACACCTTTATGTCTGAACACCGTGTTCATTATGGACAATCCATGACAAAAACAGAGGCAAACCCGATGTCTAAGGTAGCAGAGGAGCATATGTGGTTATTTTTCAACAGGTTTTGATAACTGGACCTCAGGGACCTGCTGGGGATGTAGGAACTGAATTTGGGGGCCACAAGGAAGAACCCCCTGGGTTGGACCTGGCCTGCGATCCGCCTATTGAGTACCTTTGGTTCAGGGAGGTTTTGCTCAAATACATGAAAAGTGAGCTGCAGTAGTGTAACCGTGGAATGAGCTCTACGAAAACCTCAATGGAAACTATTTTAGATGTTATGTTCATCAAGAGCAGCTGTGAGTTGTTAAGCCACAACCTTTTCCAAGACTATGGAGATGAACGGTAGTTTAGAGATGGGTCTGAAACGCCCATGGAGAGATGGATCAAGATGGGTTTTTTTAAGAAGCAGATGGAATACAGCTTTCCTAAAATAAGCAGGGACCTGACCAGAAACCAGGGGACCATCAATTATAGAGAGCACACTTGGGCCGATGGACTGAAAAGCATTTTTAAATAAAGACGATAAGATGTCGAGGGGGCATGCAGAAGTAAGAACGCAAGTGGACTTGATCATTTTTTTCTGGCACAAACAGTTACAGAGTTATGGTAATTCAAAGTTAGCATGACAACCACATCACTGTTACGTGTTAAAGTGGTGTTCATAATAATAATAGCCCTGTTTTCAAATGCTGCTGAACACTGTGAATGATTTGAGGAAAATCGTGAATCGAATTGCAATCGCATTTCAATCTTTGCCTAAAAATCTTTCAGCTCAGAAAAGTCCATCACTGGCTCCATCCCACTGTCACTCATGAGCTACCCACCAAAATACTTGCTACTCCTCTAGGGAGAGCCTCAAATCATTTCACCTTTTTGGAAATGACGACAGCTTCAAACTTAATGACCTTAGTTATGATATCACACAAGGGACATTATTGGACTAGAGAGAGGTGGACCGAACTCCTATGACCCCTCAACACCAATGCAAGGGTGAAGATCACGTCTATGGTTCAACAATCCAGACAAAAACCACACTGCACCTTCTGAATCAAAAGTCTGACAATTGTTCAGAACCACCTTTGCAACACACTACATTTTCCCAGAGAGGCTAAGAAGGGTGAGCTTCAACAGTGGTATAGTGGAAATTAATTTATGAATTGGGAGGGGGTCAGCTTCACCTTAAAACCATGGCTTCTATAGCTGAGCACCGACGCATGTGGGTAGGGCTCGAACACATATGGCTATGTTCCTGTGACCACGCCTGCTTTGTTTTAGAGAAGAGCTGAGTGACCACAAATGTATCTACACACAACAAATGGCAACTTCACAAACCTAAACTATGAAATTATTAAGGTCTCGCAAAGTAGCAGCTGGACTTAAATGAGTAACCAGCTGTTTAGGGAGCAGCTAATGTTGGTGGGGAGCCCAGTCTGTAGCATTTTGTTGACAAGTAGGCAGGACGCTACATTCTGTCAGTAAATCTTCCTTCTCTCACCACAACACCAGAAAGTCTACGTTTTTGTTATTGTGGCTCAACGTCCCCGTTCAGGGAAGTGTTTGCTCCACGATGTCGGGGGCATGTTTACTCATAATATGCTACTAATTAAGAGGAAAAACTGAAGGGACACAATATATTAAATTGATCTCTTTTAATCTCCCAAGGATTTGACAATAAAATTATTGATGCCATAGAGACAATCTGAACTAAGCAAGATTTGCATGAGAAGCAAAGAAAGACAGGAAAACCTTCACCAACAGTGTCTTTCATGGTTTTACACATCAACATGGCTGTCCTTGCTTGGGTCATTTTCTTGCTCGTGCTCTGAATCCTTCATTTGAGCACCACCCACTGACTCCATGAGACTGATGAGGACGCAGAAAGCTTCCCGTTCCAGTGTTAGGCCTTTACATTGGATGGATCAGGAAGGAAATATGATACAGTTGTTATGGTATGAGATGCATCACGCTGACTAATGAGAATTATAAAAAAAAAAAATCTGTCAATGCCTGTTCAGATTTGTACATGGTCTATTATTTCATTTGTATTTTATCAGTCAATATATAATTGTTTATTTCTGTTCAAATATAGTGTATTTAGATTTATTTCTGATTATTATTGATCCCAGAGGAAACTTTAAATATTTTAGAGCTGAATGAAGAGTAATAACCCAATCATGCAAATTATAATCCAAAATACGAACCAGTGAAAGACTGAAAAGTAATAAAGTATTTAAGATTCTTATTTATTTCACATTTTCATTCAATTGAAAATTACTTTTGCTTGTTAAATTTACATAACCTGTGTTTATGCAAAGATGCAACTCATGTACATTCCTGTATTAAATATGAGCAAACTTTAGTTCAATCTTTTTTTGTTTTTTTGCTTTTTCTGGGGGGTGAGGGATGGATCAAGAGGCTTTGCTTACAGGGAGGGGGTAAGATGTTGACATTCACCCAGAGCTCTGATAATTGCATGGCTTCAACTAAATAAGTCACACGGAAAGAAATTAGCCTTTTTGTTTGAATAAAGTTGGACAGAAATTATTTTTTTCTAAATTACAGTTTTATTATTTGAATCGAAAATCTACCAAAAGAACCAAAAAAAATAAACAAATTGTGCAGTTTACAGGATGAACGGCTTTCACAAAGAGGATTTAAAAAACAATAAAACGACCGTGAAACACAAAGTTCCTCAGATCTTCAAACTGTTTTTGTTATGAAATCACAAGAAACCATTTTATTTAGTTTGCCAATTAATTGTGATTTTTATCTCAGATTGCTTTGTAGATCCTGTTATTTACCAATCAAAGAAGCATTACATCCTTAGTAACTATTTTTCTAGAAAAAAAAGATACATTTTAAGTGACAATGTGTAGTTTTTACCATTAATCTCTGAAAATATCAATTGAAAGGTTGTAAATTAATAAAATGATGCCCAGTTGTTAAAAAATATGAGCGATTTCTTAACATATAAACCAGAAAAATTTGGTCAAAAATACATGGGAGCGGGTCTAAGTCTGGGCGACGCCATTTTGGATGCCAGATTTCCTTCTACAGAAGCCCGTGAGGACATAACACATTTACCGATTTGTATCAAAAGGTTCCAAAACTTTCCCCAATAACAAACGTTGTTGTTTTACACATTTACCCATTCGCTTGTTGCCAGTGACAAAAGGGAATGTGATGTGTTTGTCATTTTGCTGGAGGTTGCAATCCCAGGGATTTTTGACGCTAATGGCCATCCGTTGGTAAGGTCTTATTTGAACACAAACATACAGCAGTATGTACTGTCCCCTATCGCCAGGTAAAATACACACTGGCACTTTAAATATTCACGTGAAAATGCATCAACCATAGAGTTCTAACCAACAAAGTGAGAGCTGTATCTCAGATAACAGCCAGAAAGTCTAAATCCTCAGTGATTAAACATAAAAACATCAGTTTGACCTTAACTCAGGTAGAGGTTACAGGTTACTGTTTGAATGGAGGGGCAGTGATGTCTCAATCCAAATTGATGGACTCAGCAACACATTTATTCATAAATTGTCCGAATTTAGATTTAGGAGAGCACAGGCCGTCGTCATGGAAAAGTGAATGAACTTTTCCATGACAAAGAGTGTGGGGGAGGAGCTGGTCCATATGTGGGGCCCATCTCCCTGTAGATCACGCATACAGCTTGTGAATGGGGAGCGGGGTGGGGGGGGTGGATTCTCTTTTTTTTCACCGAAGAGGTTCTGATCCTAGTTCAGGGAAGAGTTCTTAACTGATTTGATTTAATATAAATATGTAAACACAGCTAAGAATCAGTTGGATTTTACACAGCTGGAGCTGAATCACATTAATCAGCTCTTCCAATACATATTTGATGCTCCCTCCGGTTTACTTAAAACTTCTGCAGAGACCTGAAGTGCATGAAAACAGCAAAGCGTTATATCATAGGGTTCTTCTCGTGTGTCCGTGTGTGTGTCTGGCACGCAAAAATCCTCATCAATTTCTATATTAGCTTAATCTTTTTGCCTGGGTCATGGGGAGATGGAGCCAATCTCCACTAGTCCAGGCCAAGGATGAGGTATACAAGCCACCAGTCCTTCACGCACGCACGCACGCACGCGCATGCACGCACGCACACACGCACACGCACACGCACACGCACACACACACACACACACACACAAAGTTTGATTTCGATCCATATTAGGACTTTGTACTGACGTCCATTAAACTTAGAAACTGCATTTATGCCTAACCCAAACCCCCTAACCCTATAACCAATGTTGTTCTATTTCTGACCCTAAGCTAAACTAAAAGTTTAGTCACACCATACCTCCAAAACAAAGTATTAAGGTGTTTTGAACTTTGTAGACCAGCAAAATGTCCCCACAATGTGGAAATGTCCACACGTCACAGGTTAACAGGCTAAATGTGTCCACTTAAACATATGAAGATGCACACACACCTTGGGTCAGTTTAGAATTATCATGTCAAACATATTTGTCAGATTTATCTACCGACAGCCAAGACGTAGAATTGAACAGTTTTGTTTTACATGGTTCAGACAGGAAAGAAGGAAGTAGTCTGATTAAACCCACCCCAACTCCATGCAGAACTGTGAGATTTGAACCAGAGACCTTCTTGTTAACCAACTGCACCACTATGCAGCAAATAAGCAAAGTCCAGATTGGTTAACTCTCTCTCTCTTCATTCAGCAGAACTGTTCTTCAAATGAGATTTAAGCATGAGGGCTTTGAACAGGATCTTATTCACCAACATTATCACCACTCAACATTTCAGTTTGCATGTTTTGTCACCATGATGGAACAATTCTTTCCTCTGGCTCAGCATTGACTAAATCCAAAAGAAGTTTCCACTCCCAGAGACGTGCTGACATGATCTCCAATGGCTGGAAAAACAACGACACTGCAAGTGAGGATGACCCTGAATTACTAACAGTTCACTAAATCACATTGTTGCTGCACATCAGATCTGTAGCTGCAACTTTTACAAGCTGCCTACAGTTCAAACCTTCCATGTTTGCTTGAACATTATTATTTCTGCTAGCAGACAAGCCCCAGCAAAGACATATGCTGAACAAATTCAGAAAATTAGATTTTGATTTGTTGTTACTTCATGCAGGCAAGACAGCTGAAACCACTAACAGACAAAAATAAAAGCAATCCAATCATGTCCAACTCTCTTTCACAAAGATTACGACATTTGCGGGAGACTCGGGGAGAATCGTTAAAACTGTTAAAAGTCTTGGCAGCAACAACATCGTAATGACAGTAGGTGTTTTCTGTTCAGGGAGCATTTTCACTCTTAATTTGAGGGAGATATGAAGCAGTCAGCTTTTTTCTCCATTAGGGTTTTCACCTGATACTACTAAAACTTTATTACAGCTTATTTCTTTTCTTAATTAAATCTCTTATCAACACAGATGTTTAATTTTGCAAAGGAAGCTAATTGTACTCTCTCAGATCAGCAGAAGATAGATAGCAAACAAGCAACCACTGCAAAATAAAGTGCATCCACAGGTTTCAAGAACAAAACACTAAAACATAAATAATCTAGACGGCTGATTTCATCCAAAGTTGACTCACGAAGAAGACAGAGACAAAACAATTCAGTGTGAACTATCAAACTGTACTATCTACTACTCATATTATTACATCACGGTTAGCATGGTTCTCCTAATAGTGGCGATTGGCCAGGTGTGTTTCCACTGTCAGAACTTTATAGGAACCTCCCGACATGTACATGTCTCCATTTGACCAGGCTGGACGTTTGTCTGGGACACTTTCAGGAACACTAATGGGCCATTCCCATCTGTACCGGGTCGGCCCGGGCCGGGTAGCGTAGGTTGTTTACATATCTGGGTGGCCTGGTATTTTTCCGGGCCAACCAAGGCTCATTCTCAGCCCTCTTCTCGAGGAGGTCTGCTTCAGGCCGACCAGGGCCAACACACCCACTGCTGACAGCAAATTCACACCTTCCATAAAGCAAGCCTCTGATTGGTGGGTAGAATCAGCCCACATGGGCTTAAGACAAGGATGTGTGGAATCAACCGGGCCAGGCTGGGGCTACCCGGCCCGGGCCGACCCGGTACAGATGGGAATGGCCCATTTGAGTACCTGATCAGGGGTAGGTACTTGGAACGGCCCGGTGGAGTTGCTGACTGGAACTTTTGGTTAATTTGCGCTGATTGGTTGTACTTCAGTAGGAAATTACATCAGCAGACGTCCAAAACTAACCAGCATTAGTAAAATTAGAAGAGTTCATTGTGAAGCAGAATTGAACAAAATAAACACAGATTTCTATGGCTTCCTTAATCCATCTTTTGTATTTTTGTGCTTCGGTGTTAATGATCCGTGTTCCTTCCCTTTCGCTTGTACAGTGGTCTGTTATGGCTAATTTCTTTAATGTACTTTCTGCTTCTTGTTCCAATGCTCTTGTGCGTCTTCCACTTGTTTTTTCTAACACTCTTTTCTATATTCTATTGTTCGTGTGCTGAGTTGGCGTCCGGTTTCTCCTATGTAAGTTTTATTGCATAGTTTGCATGTTGACTCCACACTCATCTCACGCTGATACCTGATCCAGCTTATCTTCATAAACGAAGAAGGAAGTGATGCCACCAATAGCGGCAAAGCTCTGAGGAAGACCACAGTGTTAGTCAAAACGTCAGCAAAAACAAGGTAAAAACAACTTTTTGCCGTGGTAAAAAGGAACCAAGTAATGCAGTTGGATGAAATTCACAGAATGAACGTACAAACGACTGGTTATCCTGTGGAAAAGCAAACCTGTTCTTGGAAACCTTTAAAATAGAACCAGCTCTGAAGTGTGTGGGATTTTTATGAGCTAATCAGCAGCATCTGGTTGAAAAGAGGACAGGGAGTGGTTGAACTAATTAAGAAAAGTTTAACCCTCAACAGCATCGAGGCTGCAGAGAAAGCAGCAACCAGATCTTCTCATTTGTGCTACAGTATCGGTGGAAAACGAGTTGTCATCTTCTACATCTAAACTCATCTGCATCTTAATTGTTTTTGAAGCCACAACAATGCTGAGCTACTCTCGGCAGAATGCACACCCTTATGTGGCAGAGGAAGGCAGCTTCTAGTGCCAGATGGAGAGGAGTATACGATTGTATAAAACAGGCACCATTTTCCTTTGCTTTCATTTCTATTTTTTGTGCTCAGATGTTGGCAAAATTTTCTAAAATTATATTTCTAGAAATAGGTGTGAGAATTAAACGCTGCATTTCTAACATCCTGTGAAACCAAATTATACTTAGAAACAATCTGTAAAACAACATGAAGTTTGATAAAACGTTGTTCTTTTTAATGAGTATTTTTATATTTATTGTTACGGTCATAAGAGGCTGTGTGAGGTCAGGATATTGGTCACCTGAGAAAGTTGTCCATTTCTTGACTCATCTCAACCAGCAACACCTCCGTCTGTGCAGTGCTTTCATTAAACACCTGTAAGTGTCAGGATTAAAGGTTGGTTTATGCTTGACGCGTCCGTGAGGTTCGCACGGCGAAATTGCGTCATTTTAACAACCACGCCTAAAGTCGTCATTTGCATTTTTTTTTACTGTGTGGACATCGGAATGAGCCCCCGCACCGTGAGAACAAACATCTCAGCTCTAAAGCTGTTCTTCATCCACATACATCGCACGTCACATGATCAGGAAGCAGAAAATCCATGTGTTAGGAGGTCTTTTGGACCGCTGCTGTAAAAAAGGGGAGGCGCAAACCGGAAAAGCTTCTGCCGATCACAATTCAACAAAGAATTATGAAAGAACGGATAAAGCTCGAAACGCGTGATTCGTCCTGATGTAAGAGGTGAGTCTCCTATTTGTTTTGGTTGTATTGGCGTTGAAATCATCCTAGCGTGTAACATTCTGTGACTCTTAAAAAAACAGTAAAAACGGTGAAAAATGCTGGCAGCGATGGGCTTTACCGACCACGAAACGGCTGGCAGCGAATGAGTTAACATTCATGGACTCACCCATCTTGATTTGTGATGGGGAAGGCTGTTGGTTTAGCGTCCAGCAAACAGCAGAGAGCGTCTTGGCTAGTAGAAGCTAACCATTAGCATTAGCAACTCCTCCACATGGCAGAACTCCTCCAGGCTTGAGTTATTTGTGCAGTTATACATTCAGGTTGCAAAGCAAATGGAGTCAGAGTTAGTCGTGTTGGTGTTAGCCAATCAGAGGTGAGATGTTGTAATATCAGGATATAGGCCTGCAAATCCTGCCGTCTGAAGCCATTTTCTCCTCCAGCTGACTTGTACTTCCTGAAACAGGCACATGTGAGCTTTTTTCCCCTCAGAGTACGACTTACAAAGCATTGATTCCTATTAGAGACCACCTCAAATATTGATTGAACAAGTTAACCACATCGTTAAAAGCTATAACACCATCACAACTAAAGACAGCGGTCAATAAAAATAGCTTAGAAATAATGTATGAAATGTGGAACAAACATCCAATTTCTGACATTGAGTAAAGTGAATCGTTTTATTTGGTGGCCTTGTTTCAGGAATAACAGCCATGACGGTGATAAACTGCTGACAAGAAAAAAAAAGAAGGACCAGAAGTCATCAACTCTGTAGGTTTAGTGCAAAGGAGCCAGCAGAGGTAATAAAGGAATGGTCAGGTTACAAACTCGGGACTAAAAAAGTGCACCAGCATCACAAATGTAAGGTGAACTGTCAAACCCAGGACGTATCACAAACCATTTAACAGCATGAACACAATATGCAAGGAAATCTAAAAAAATATTTAAGCAGTCATTCTTTCAAAATAAGCGAAGTTTTTCATTTTCTAATGAAAAAAGCAGAAACGTATCAATGTTCATTAAAAACTTGTGTCCAAGTCAGTCATCTTTTCTGCCGATTAATTTCCACTTCAACAGATCAGCGTTAAACTGCTTTAAATCTTAATATGCATGGTTTAAAATATGGTGATTTTGTGATTTTATGCAGGAAAATACACATGCATTATTTGTGGCTGCATATATATTCTTTATGCAACTGGTGCTTAGTGCTTCAACAACTCTCAAACTCTGCTTAAAGCTTTAGGAAGTTAAAATCTGAAACTATTTAAGATGCTGTTTGTGGATCACTTATGGGATACAGGCTACCCTGTTCCTCTTGTGAATCTAAATATTCCAACATCAGAACACACAAGTTTCAGTCATTTTATTTCACCTTGTATCTGCACACATTACTATCAATGAATTGCAAAAATTAAAATAAAATAACAATAGCATTAAAGAAAAACTGATTTGGGACCTGGACAACAAAAATCTGAGCTGCAGCCTGATGTGAAGGCTTTATTTAGGGCTGAAATATTGCTAACGTTACAAACATTGATGCTGGTGTGTTTTATAGAATCAGTGGAACATTCTACAATATATCCTTGACAAAGCCATGTTTTGTACCTTGACCCAAGAGGACGGGTCCACTGGGCAGCAGCTTCAGCTGTGTTGTGTGTGCAAAAACAAACTGATTAAGGGTTAGCCTCGATGACGAGAAAGAAAACTTTTCTCCCGTCAGAGCTGCTTCACATAAAACAGGAGAGCCACAGTTTCATTTAAAAAGCTCAGACAGGCGAGGACTGTGATTTTCTTCTGGTCCCTAAATCATTTAGAACAACAGAAGAAAATGCGAAGGTCGTCTCCTGTAGAGGATTCATCCTAAATTAAAACGTTCTGGTCTTAAGAAAAAGTGTGTAAATAATAATCACCTATAAATGCTCACTGACTTAGTTCAGGGTGGGATGAGAGGTGGGATTCACTTCAAATGGGTTGGAACCAGAGTTCTTTAAGATTAAACGTATTTGCAGAATAAAAGAACAAAGAACAGGCAGAGGTTATGTTCTAAACCTGAGAACGTCTTGGTCTGCAACAAAACTGCTAACCACTGGGACATCTCGCAGCCTCAAACTAGAAACAGTTAGAGGAAATACGACAGCTTACAATGCATTAATCATGTCTGCTAAACATATCTCTCAAAAGGAATGTTCAGTTAGAAAACAGATAATTAGCGAACAGCAGAAATCATAAATAAGATGCATGTCAAGGCACACGGGACCCCCAGGTCATGCAGCAGAGCTAGCTCATTTTCTGTTTGCGCAGAAGGTTGCTACTCATCCAGATGGCGTGTGGAGTCAGAAACATTGCTATGGAGCCAGGTTGCAGGCAAAACAATAACACAGCAGCCTTTTACTTTCTGTGGATGTAGCTTTTTGCAACTGTAGATTTAAATAATAGGGCTGAAACGAATCATCCAATGGTTTGATTCATTAAATTTCTCAAATATATTTTTACTGATTGGGAGCTTCGTGTACACCACAGTCTGAACTCATTTTACTGGCACACAATGTGGTCCTCTCTGCACTGTGGAGGAAAATAGAGAAACCAGCTAAGACATTGACCCTTGTGAAAGGCAGAAACGGTACAACGTTTTGGATCAAGGGTTAAACTACGGGCAGTTTGGCTAATGCTAATGCTAGCTCGTAGAATGCTCACGATTAAGCGGGGTTCGGAAAAACACGATAGTTGTGAATCACTAAACTTTACAAGCGGAAGAAAAATCCCCACCATCCTGTTTATTTGTGTTTTTCTGCAGCCTGCAGCGTTATGGAGCAGAACCACAGCAGATACCCGGAGTCTGGCTGCTACTACGAGTCTGCTACACGTGCCGCAGCAGGTCTATGGCAAGAAGTTGTAGTATGCAAGTCATAATTATTTCTATCTTTGAATACAATTTAACACCAGTTTGATACATATTATTGAGCCTTTTATAATTTTGCTGTTTTAACACATTTTTAGCAGCAAACCACAGTCTTGTTTCACTTGAAACATCATCAAAAATTTCTATTAATAAACAGAGGACTCAATATAATATTCAAATACTAAATTATTTGATAGCTCCAGCCCTAAATAACACACCTTATTAAACAGAGAAATGACTGATTATTGTATTAAGTGCTTGGGAGTTTTCTGACTATACAAATGCAGCCCAAGAACATTTTATTTCCACCTGTTCCATGCAGCTAAACTAACGCGTCTTCCACAATGACAAAATATCCATCAGAACATTTACACCGGCCGGCGGCTGCAGTGCAGACCTGTATCTGGAAAGTTCTCACGCAGAGTTTAGTTGTCCAGGATGCCGTATACGGATTGACGTGAAGTGACAGAAATTACATGCGCCAGACAGGAAGTGAGACATGTTTCAGAAAGGTGCATCCGCTATATTTGGAAAAAAAAAAATCCTTGTTGCATTTTTCAGAGAGCAGATTTTGGAGATTTTCAGCACACAAATCGCAGTCGGTGTGATTGACAGGTCGTCTGAACGTCGTACAGAACCCGGACCGCCTCTGCTCCATTTTGGACTAGTCACATCTGGCTACTTTGCTCTTTTGCCCCATTTCTGCCTCTTCAGATTCCCCTCGCACAGTCAGCCTGCTGCCTCCTCAGCAGTTGGGCCAGGTCAACTGCTTGGTCGAGAATAATTTAGTCCCCATATCTTATTTAAAACATGCTGATATGCAACAAGTTATATTTTAGCATATGCAAACACATTATAACCCTTTACCTCACAGAAAAGTTTTTATCCATCCAAAGTCTTTTATAAAATCCTCACAACATTGCTTCTGTCCACTTCCTGCCTTTTTTCAACCTGCACACACCCTCCAGGAGCTGAGAGTGCACTTTAAAGCAGCAGCGTGCAACTCCAAATGTCATGACAACTTCAGTGTGACACAGCTTGCAAGATTAAAGTGCAAATCTGTCTACACAGTATGACTAGAATCAGGTAGCACAGATTAACTGAGTACAAAAGTGAAGCACGGATGATATCACACCAAAAATGACCTTTTAAAGTTGAATATGTATCAGGTGCTGCGTTTTATGTGCATGTCCACATATGTGATGCAGATCAAAGACAATAACTTCTTAGATTAGAGGAAAAGTAGCAGCAAATAGGATCCCTGCACTGAATTCAAAGAATCCATCCTGATGGAAAGAGTAAAAATACAGTCTAATGCAGCAAAAAGGCAGCGACGCAGCATCCCACCCCACAACCGCTGGCATGTGAATCATGCAAAAAGGATTATTCTACAGTTTTATAGGCCAGCACGTTACACCCGTTTCTATAATAATACAAATAACCTGGCTAAACATGATAAGCTATTTAGAAACATTTCACTTCATGTGAAAAGAAAACTTTCTTTCTTTAAAGTTACAGACAGGAGAGGACTTTAAAATATCAATGCCACGCAGGTTTGCCTTGAGAGGATTGACTCATAAAACATTTACAGCTCGTCTATTTGACTTCCTTCTCTGGCTGCTTGAGCAGAAACATTGACCACATACTCTAGCCTCTCATGGATTTTCCAAAAGAATTCACATGAGTTAAACAAGCTTTAAAATGGATGAACCATAGCAGAAAATAAATAAAAAACAAAGAAAAAATGGTTTACTAGACAGTATGTGGGTGTTCTCTCCACCAGTTGCTGTATCATAGTCAATTGGATCATCTCACTGAAATTTGCCTTTTCACAAAGACTTTTTAAAGGTGTAGGAAACATGTTAAATAACTACAGTTGCAGTGGTCTCTGGTATGAATTAATGCCTTGCAAGCCATACTCTGAGCAAAAAACGCCCAGAAACGTCTGCATCAGCTCGGGCAAGTGTGCCACATCAGAGGAGATCTTGCCTCAGATTGGATAACAGCAACGTGACTCTACCACCAACTCCGTTGGCTCTGCTACATGGATATTTTATCTCCACAAATATCACAAGCCTGGAGGAGCTTCTGCCATGTGGTTGAGTTGCTAATGCTAACAGTTAGCTTCTGCCAAGACTTTCTCTGCTGATTCTGGAAGCTAAAACAACAACCTTACCCACAAGACAAGCAACTGGGTCTGTGAAAACACTTACATTTATAGTAGAGATGTAAGAAGATATCAATATGGCAATATATCGCAATATTTTCCCCAGCAATATATCGATATTCAAAAGCTGTGTATCGAAAATATCGCTATGGCAATATATCGTGGTACTTTTTCCTGGGATATTACATCGATATTCAAAAGCCGTGTATATCATTTTTGGAAGAAGTTACATGCAAACATTTGTGTATTTTCTTTTCTTTTGGTGCAATTCAGATGCCGACTGCTAGTTGACAGCAGTGTGCAATGGGTTTTGTTTCCACCACTGAAATATAAATCCCTCAGTTATGTTTGATACCTCACGTTAAACATGTCACGTATCAGTTTGGACTGTTAATTGAGTCTTCCTACAATAAATTCAGTCTAAACAAATTGCTAATATTGTCTGACTGGCCCCTCGTATCGTGATATGTGTTGTATTGCCAGATATTCATCAATACATATACCTAATTTATAGTGTGGAAATCAGTGTAATTTTAAGGGAACATGCTGAAATATCAAGGCTTAGAGTACTCCAAATTTCAAGTAATGATTTTAAAGCTAGTTTACATCTGAAACTCTCCCCAGCTTTGTTAGCAGAATGTATCTTTTAGAGGTATTTTATTTAATTTTCTACAAAACGTGAAGTCTTCAAGATTCTAAACAGCTGTTAAAAAAAATCAGCCGTAACCTGAATAAGAAACTCCAGCTACAGAAGACATTAACATTTAATTTGGCATTTCAACCAATGTCGTGATGACAAAAAGATGCACTTTTTGGCATTTTTCTATTATTTAAAAAAATAACACTTGAGATGATTTGCAAAGCACTGTGTACTATTTCTTTCAGGAATTTTATTCAGCTACATCCGCCCACAGCCTAATGACTAATTAAAGATGGGTGGATAGATGGATTTTTTTCCTGTAGTAATGGCATCGTTGCAGAGAACAATGCTTGGCCGGAACAATACAAACGTGCGCTAGAACGGTCTTTCTGCCAGCTACTGTAGATGTTGTTGTGGTTTAAGCAAATGCACATCTTATAAAATTTTAAATTGCATTCTTGATCATTGCTGCTGAACCAAACTGCTGCTGACTCTGTTCTTTATTGCACTGCTGGATCTTCTGCTTTATCGTCCATCTTTAAACAATAAGGTCCTCTCTCCTTTTATAATCGAGTGCAGGACAATAAACGGCATATTAATTTAAGTGAGTATCCACACACCCACGCTGCAGACTAATAATACTTTTAAAACACTTAATATCACATGAAATGATGCAACATTGCATCCCTAACATAACTAACCTTATAAAAATGTTTGTTAGGTCAGCGCAGTTCCACATTACGGCTTTAAGAGGTTGGGACAGTTAAAATTGATGTTGCAGGCATGGAAGCTACAATTATCGATTGCTTTGCAATGTTTCCATCGCCCCGTCCTCTAAAAACTCTCAAGCACATGTGCACAAGTTTGAGTGAAAGAGGGCCTAGGAGGGCAAACAATCCTGTTCCACTTAGTGGGGGAACCATGGCTACCTTAAAGGCGTGCTTCGGCATAACAACAACGAGGGTTCCATGGTAGTCAGTCAATATTGTTTGCTCTCCTGGGAGACAGGAAACACAAAACACTCCTGGCTGCCATTGATTGCATGGTCTCACACATAAATTACATCTTTCTTTCTGATGCCAAGTGAAAGAAATGTGATTTCTTCTCAAAGTGGCATGGTGATTGGGAGCATTTAGATGGTTACATACAGGTGGATGTCAAACTCTGCTCTTTTATTATGTTGAAGGATGAATAAGGAAAGATGTGGCTGTGCCTCAAAAAACACCAAGAAAGTCAAACATGGAGAAAAATCTCATTTTGGCTTTGTTACATGGTTGAAATTAAACTTTGTCATCTCTTTTAGGAGTAACAAAGGAAATTAAATAAATAAAGTAAAGAATAAAGGTATAAAATATGGTTGAGGGCAGATGGTAAGACGGTGATAAACATATGCAATTATTTCCCAAAGGGCAGTGGAGAGTCTGTCCACACTTGGCAGCCTGGAAGCACAGCTTTTGCCTCGTCTGCCTCTTGTCGGTATTTAGCAAGACATGTTGTGTTTTTCTTCTAATGCTTGTTAAGTGGAATTACAAAGATCTGTTATTTCATGTTAGGCAAACTCTCAGGAAACATCTAAATAGCTCATTCAATTTTAGAACTACTGCACTGAAATCAATGTCAGGTTGCATGGATTGATGTGCAGATAATTTACATCAATCGTTAAGGTCATTTTACTGGCAGAGAGGAAATCATTTGTATCTTAGTCACTAGGAGGTGCAGAGAGTTGTAATACTTTGAAATATTGTGATATTTCATATTATGATACTGAACTGATATTTTACAGCAGTTTATACATTTTTATTGAGAATTTACATGCAAACATTTACTGTATTTCTTTTGAGTGTTGCACTTCAAACTCAAACTGCTAGGTGGCAGCAATTTTATTCACCTTCATTCTGACAGAATGACGAGATCTCCTGAAAACTCCGGATGTGCCTCGGAAGTGTCTGGCTTGAGTTTCTTTAAAGGAGTGGTTGATTCATTCATTCGCTACACTTACAGTGGTTTCTAGTAGGAATGAATGCCTCTTAAGTCATTCTCAGTGGGAGGGAGGGGGGGTGGTGGTGGTGGGTGGGGGGGGGGGGGGGAATACCAGTGCACTACTTCTTAGACCTAAAAGCAGTGTTGGGAGTAAGACGGTACAAAAGTACTTAATTACTGTAATGCATTGCTTTTTGCTGTAATGTGGTAATGTAAGGCATTACAGGGAAAGAAAATGGTAATATTTACTCAGTACAATTGTCAGTAACGTGGTAATTACAATGCATTTTTAAACCCAGAATCAAGATGTTGGTTTCCTAAGAATTCAAATTGCGGGAAGCCTGAAAAAAGATCCAGTATTTACATATATGACGTCATTTATGGACTCAGCTTTGTGGGCATTCTATGAGCAGAGAGGACGCAGCGGTAATGGCTGAAATACTCCAGCTGCGTCCTGCGCACAGCCGCTGTTACATTCACAAAATCGATCCACCAAAACAAAACAATTCACTTGCAGTTGTTCATATCAGCCCATATTCTCTGGTACTTTATGTACGTTTTTGGCGTGCTTTGCCTCAGCTGAGTTTAGGGCTGGGCAAAACGATTATTTTTGTAATCGATTAATCTAGCGATTATTTTTTCGATGCATCGATTAATCTAACGATTAATTTGTTAATTTGATTAGATTAAATTATTGATTATTTCCCAATTATTTACTTGTATAGCAGTTTGATTATTACTAATTTATGTATCTCAGTGAAATAAATGCAAATTTCTTCATTTGAACACATTTTAATTAAAAATTTCAAAAATAAAGTTGTTGTAATAGTAGTACAATCTTACGTTAGAGATAACATTTAACAAAAAATCATATGTTGTGCAAACTATTCATATAAATCAAGGAGAATTTATAACAAAAAAATATATATATAAATAGCAGCAATGGCGTCTTTTAACAAACAAAATCTAACATAAGTAACCTAAGTAGGACTCTGTGACTAGACTTGTCCAAGCATCAGTGGTAAAGGAGATTTTGGATGAGGCCTTTTTTAGTTCGGTCCTTAGTTTCTCAACTGAAGTTTGATGCTTTCTCTCCATCATGCTTGTAAAATGGCGCCTAGAAGGCAGAGTGTAACCTGGTTGAAAAGTGGTCAGCATTTCTTTGAATCCTTCACCCTCAACCACAGCAAGTGGTCTCATGTCTTTCAGAATCATAGATAGGACGCTTTCAGTAAGTACAGCCACCTCCTGGGGGGTGCAGGGCGTTCTTTTCTGACAGTAGTCCTCCAGACTTTCCTGTTTGTTCCTGAAAACATAAATCACACAGACAACACACAGATGAATTAAAATTATTACAAAATATTTATGTAGAAAGCATAATATCAAAATAATAATTTGAAGATCTGTAATTCAGTGTTTTCTCAAAATATTTAATCTATAAGATTTGTTTAAAAAGAGGTTTTTAACACAAAATGCTGCACATTTTTGTAGTCATTAGATGGTGCAACTTAGATCTATAAGATCAACAAGCTAACGTTCAAACAGGATGAGGCATTAAACTTGACAATCAAGAGTCCGTTGTCATTTTGCTTTTGCAAGCACTTCAACAATATTGTAATAATGTCCATGACGGCTACATTTAGCAGGTGATACATTGTCTTTGTTAACATTTTTACTGCGGACAATTAGCGCTGTCCCACATTTTCAACTCTGGCTGATTCTCATAATCAGCACGTGTGTATTCCGACTCATTTGGCCATCATGAGCCACAAATAAAAACCAACAAAACAGATAACAGCTGCTGCTATATGTTACTGCTAAGCAGCGTGGCAGCAGTGGGTCTGCTTGTGTGTGTGAGTTAGTGCATGGCTACGTGGGAGTGTTTGGATGTTATAAAACAGCGTTAGTAAAAAAAAAGTTGAAAACTTACGGTGTTTTTTCGTTTGCCGAAGCTGCTCCTGGATGCCTTCGTTTGAGGTGCTGGTGCATAGCCGTCGTGCTTTTATGATAGGCCATTTCCACTTTACACAGCCAGCAAACGACTGAATTGCTTCCTTTTCCGTTAAAATAGTCCCATACCTTTGAACTGCGAGTTCGGGTTGAGTGATTTAAGTCGACTGCCCCGCTCATGTTGCCACTACTCGCCGCTGCCATGTTTGTTTTTGAACGTGATGACGCATCGACGCAAATTATTTGCGTCGACGTATTTTACGTGTCGACGTAATCGATTACGTCGACGCGTCGTCCCGGCCCTAGCTGAGTTCATAATCTGTGCCCCGGTAATTTCAAATCATTGCTGCAGGAGCGCAGCACATACTAAGCTTTTTTTTTTTTTTTGCGTTCGGCAGATCCCTTTGGCTGATTAGTTAGAAAGTAGGAAATATAGGAAACGTTTGCTGGAAGACGGAGAAAAGATGCAGTATGCAGGAAGGTTAGAGAGAGAAAAGGCAGGAAATTATTCAAATAAAATCAAGACAACAAAACAAAATGCTTGAAAAGGAAAAAAAGAAGTAGGTAGATTTATCCCCAATACACATTAGTACCAGCGAAAAGCAAAAATATATAAGCATTTAATATTTATACATGTGATAGAATCAGATCACCCTCAAAAGTCAGTCCCACATCCAGGGCCGTATCAAGACATTTGGGGATCAAGGTAAAATAGGCTTGGAGCCCCCACCACCTCACTCCCTGCTCAGTTAATATAAGATGGCAGCGTGCTGAAAGTACAGTTTGTTGTTGGATTTATTTAATAAACAATCATTTTAAAAACTGTTATTATATCTGACTGTTTTAACAGCAATCCTAGCTCAGACACCACATCACCTTCCACTGTATATGTCAAGAGTTCACTGAGTGTCAGATTACCAGATTCATATTGAAGTTCTTTGGTACGTTCTTTCTGTGTTTGGCTTCTAATTCCATTTTGGTTCTTTTTTAAAACACAGGAAAGGTTTCTCTTTACCTTGCTGACAGTTTTGTTTGCGTCTGCAAAGATCCTCATTGCTGACGCTGATGGTTGGCGTTACTTCCTACTCTGTGCCGAACAACAGAAATACAAAAGATGGATAAAGGAAGTTATAGAGATAAGGAGACATGGATGTGGGACTATGAACAGAGACGATGGGGTCTACACATTGGATCGCGCATGGGACTGCATCATCGGAGAGGGGAGAGTGGGCAGCAGAGGGCGACAACGTCCTCTGCTGCCCGCGGATAAACGGAGTAGGAAGTGACGCCACCATCAGCGTCAGCTCTGAGGATGCTTGCAGACGCAAACAAAACTGTCAGCAAGGTAAATCATATTGAAGTTGTTTTGGTGAAAGTAACTTAAAGCAATGCTAAAGTAGTGTAATGCCTTACATTTTAAAATCAGTAATATTGTAATGTAATGAATTACTTTAAAATGAGGGTAACAAGTAATAAATAATGCATTACAGTTTTGAAGTTACTTGCCCAACACTGCCTAAAAGTAGCCCAAATCACAGCTGAGCTTCAGACAGCAGATTTTGGAGTCTTATTTCCTGATATTTGGACAGCTTGTCCCGGACTGGATAACAGCAACGCGTCTACCACTGACTTGCAACGCTGATGTTTTATCTCCACAAATAACACAAGCCACACTTCTGCCATGTGGTAAAGTTGCTAATACTACCGTTTAGCTTAAACTAGCCGAGATGTCTGCTGCTGATTCCCAGACATTAAAACAACAGACTTCTCCATCGTAAGCCAAGATCCAAGAATGTTAATTGACAGTGTGATGTAGATCTGTCAAGATTTTCAAAACCAAGAGTTTTACTGTCTATTTTATATCAACAGCTAATGCAGAAGATATGTGTAAGAGACTATTTTCATGTTCAGTCTGTATGAATAACTGAGTGTAAAAAAAAATAACATTTTAAAAAATTGGTTTTCAGTCAACCACACCTTTAAAAAAATTCTGTCTTAAAAATTGCAGATATTTGGCTTTCAGTATTGCGACAGATCCTAATTCCAGATTCTTGCTAATACACACTCCTCGTTAGGGCTTCAGCTATCGAATTAATCGAATGTTTCAAGTGAAAGGAAATTGTGGTCTGCTGCTAAAAATAGGAAATAGGAAAATAAATCAGCAAAAGTAGTTCCCTCTTTCCCAGATGATATGTACAGTTAATAAATGTTTTATTGAACAAAATTGGACTTACATTTCAGTCACATTTTAGGTTTTAATTAATAGCACTAATACTATAAAATAACATATCTAAATATATCTGCATATAATCGGTAGAATTTAATAATAATAATAATGCATTGAACTTATATAGCGCTTTTCTAGACACCCAAAGACGCTTTCACACACTCTCACATTCACACACTGCTAGTGATGGTAAGCTACTTGTAGCCATAGCCGCCCTGTGGAGGTCTGACAGAGGCGAGGCTGCCATTTGGCGCCGTCGGCCCCTCTGACCACCACTAACACAGGCAAGTTGTCATTAACATGTTTGGTAGTTAGCTACTGGAAACGCTAATAACAAATAAATCCTCAAACTTTTCTCACAACCTGAGGAACTCAGCAGATGAGCCCATCTTCTGTTCTGTTCATGCTTATATCTGACAAATCCTTACAAAATGAACTGAGCACCACTTGGATGGAGACAACACACGGATATCCATGCAGCTCATGACAGAATGGACGTCCACACCTCCTTGCCAGTCAACAGCTCAGATTCTAAATTCAGCTTTGTGACCTCCACAAGCCCCGAGATCATCAATCTCCAGTTACAGGAGGGGAATGTGACTCTGGAAGCTTTGGCTTGCCTCATCCTGTTACTGTACCGTGCAGCGTGATTAAAGCTAAACCATACACACTCACAATTACTGATAACCCAGAAACAGCAAGAAAAACATGTTTAATTATGGATCAAGTATTGATGGTGTGGAACACTCGTTTAATCAATACATTAGCAGTGAATGTCTTCTAAGTCATACTCGGAGGGGGCAACAAACACCGGCGCACAATTTCCAGGAACTAAAAGACCCAATCCCAAAACTTGCACTGCGCCATATGGTCTTCAGCAAAGTGCACTTGGAGGAAGAGCAAAGTTAATCTTTGAGTGCCTAGCACACAGTGTGCAAATAATTGCCGAATTGGGACCGTGAGCATTGCGTCATCGACTGCAATGCATGCCGGTCACTGTTTGTGCTACTTTATTAACAACTTTCAAACTATTTCTTGACAAAATGTACTTTCTTTGCTGTTGCATGAATAAATATAATTAACTGTCTTAAAACTAACTTCTTTTGTTTGAAAATATATTTTCAGAAAAGGCACTTGAGCCATTGTTCCGCCTTCTTCTCAAACTTCCCACACAGCAATGGATTGTGGGTAATACCCTTTAAAGTGTGGCAAAGTGTGGATCAAGCAGAAGGGGTGTGCACTTGAGGATCAGGACACCTTATGCACTCGCACCTCTGTACTGGAATGCACAACTGAAGCGTGCAAGAATGGAAGTGCGAGTATTGGGATTGGGCCGAAGATTGCCACATCACAGCTGAGTTTCAGATGGCAGAATTTGGATTGTTATTTCCTGATATTTGGACATCTCTCCTCTAGCTGGATAACGGCAACACGACTCTACCATTGAACTTGTTTGCTTTGCAACTGTAATGTTTGATCTCCACAAACAACACAAGCCTGGAGGAGTTCAGCCATGTGGTGGAGTTGCTAATGCTTCTAGCTGAGACGTTCTCTGCCGTTTCCTGGATGCTAAACCAACGACAGCCTTCCCCGTCGCGAGCTAAGATGGGTGAATGTTAATTGATGGTGTGATGTAGATCTTTCAGGCTTTTCAAATTCTAGAGTTTCACCATCTTTTTCTATCAGAATATAATGCAGGACATAGGTGTAGGAGACTATTTTCATGAAAAACTAAATCAGAAATAAGATTTTTTCAATGTTTTTTCAGTTACACACTTCAACTTCATCAAGCTTGCATCTTTTTGCATGCTGATTATGAACCAGCACATTAAAACTGCCAGGTTACCGAGATGCACAAACAGAGCTCACTGAGACTGCTCTACAAAGTCAGCTTGCACTTGCATGGTGAGACATGTAGCATCAGTTTGCAAATGAAACCAAGAATTTAGGAATTATTTTTTTAAAAAATCATCTAAATTGGTGGTGCATTTAAAAAAAACGTTCAAATCTACTCCTATAAACTTAAACTAATTTGCTACAGAGACCTGCCAGCCCAACAAAAGATGTAATTTACATTATTAGAAAAGGTAAACACAAGAAGGCAGGAAGTCGCACCGCTCATAAGTCAGTAGAGGGCTAATTATGAACCAGCTGGTTAATAATTAATCAGCAATTAAATGCAGGTGTGTGATTTACGAGTGAACAAAAAGTGTCCTGTGTGTGTGTTAGCTTAGCCTAGCAGCTTGTTATTGCCGGAGCAGCCTTTCAGCACTCGGCTCGCTGGATAGCAGTGTTGGGGTGCAGTTAAGAGAAGGCTACAGCGGAGTGGGCGACGCTGGTTCATGCTAACAGACACGAGTCCGGCTGAGAAAATAAACGAGTCTCGTTAGAGAACCGGGAGTTGTTCCGTATCCCGCTGCGGTGACTTCTTTAGCACCCAAGCGCGGAAGCCGAGGCTCAGTCTGTGATGAATGAAAAGCCGGACATCGCCTAATGCTAACGTTAGCAGCACGGAGGTGCAGTAAGTGTAAAAGGCTAACAAGCTGCTAGCTGGAAAAACCTCCCCATCTCACCAGCCAAGGCTCCCAACTCACTATTACCTTGAATTGGTGGAGGTGACGCCTCTTGCAGGTTGTCAAACTGTGCGCGGGTCCTTGATTTCACAAGGTACTCCCCAAAAATGGTGTTCTCCTGTTCAGCAAACCCCCAGAGAGTGACTGACTATCCGGTCGGACGCTCTCCGTAATCTTGTGGTGCTGAAGCTGAGGCAACACGCTTTTGTCGGTGTGTCGGAAATGCCTCCTCCTCCCACGGTGCCTGCGAAATAATGACCCCTCCCAGCTCTCCAGCCGCAACAACGGAGTAGGCAGGTGCAAATGGGTGATGCGCTAGTAACAGAGAGCCTTGCAACATAGTGGGCTGTGCGCTCGATTCCAGGGTTGTCAAATCAGAGGAGGCTCCAGCCTTGGCGCATGCGCAGAACCTTCAGAGAGAGGGAGAGAGAGAGAGGGAGAGGGAGAAGTGAAAACTGGACTTCTGAGCTTTCACATGGTGGGAGTGTGATGTCAAATGTTATGGAGGAGATGAAACTTATCAGCGTACAAAAAGAATCAATCCATGTTTACTTATAAAACACTTTACACAACCCAGACGGTGGCTAACATGCCAAACATGTAATATGGAAAGAAAGAAACAGTAAAAGCAACAATTAAATAATTAGAAACCACTGTAAAAAGTAAAATAATCCAAACCAGTTTAAAACAATTAAGAACTTCTATAAAAAGTCATAAAATCGGCACCATATTCGGAATCTCTATAAAATAATAATAAAGACAGTTTAGGAAAGCAAAAATAATAAGCTCAAATGGGCAAATCAAGAGAGAAATTCTAAAACTGAGAAAGTCAAAAACTCACAGGAATGTTCTGACCCTTTGGTGATGAAATAAATCTGTTGTAGCTAATCTCAAATTCTGATAAAATTCTAATCCTGTTAAAAAACAGAATTTGTTTTAAAAGAATAAGTTTCCACTCTAATGAGACAAATTGTAATGCATGCATTAAGAAACTTGCAAAGTAAACACATGTATGGTAAATATATTCTTTAGATGTTTTGTTTCTTGAACATTTTCAGGCAACACAAAAAAAGAAGGAATCTGAGGAGATGCATTTATGTATTTGCTTGTTTTGCTGAAACTCATTAGTCAGGTTTACAGAATGAAGCTAATGCCAATTATTGATGAGGTGTTTCCTTTTGAAGTTATGCCAGTTTGAGTTTCTGAATGTGCACGCTGAGTTCATACTTGTGTGAAAAATCAAATTTAGCAAACCAAACTCTGGAATATGCTGTTTCACAGAACTTGTTCTTTCTATTGCGGTAATTATAAATATACATTTAGCTTTGAAAACACAGACCATTTTAATGCACCGTCCAGTTTTTTTAACCAGTTACAGCTGCCAGGCAACATCACGTGCAGTAACGTAATCACACCGAATCCCAGTACTTAAGGCTTAATCTTAAAATCTTGCAGTTGACTTTTAAGCTCTTATCACCGTTCTGTTCTGTCTGCTCCGTTAGCCTGATTTAGGCCAACCCATGGCCTCAAGCCACCGGGCAGAGGTGACAGTGTTTACGCTCAGACAGGCTATAAATGCTGCCTCAGGAAATAAGGTCAGCGGTATTAGTGTTTCTTTTTTATTTATTTTATTTGACTTTAAAATGTTCTTCTCATAATTGTTTAGTTTGAATCTCATAAAGCTTTATTACGCAAATTTTATTTTATTTGCTGCTCGTTCCATCTGTGCATGCAAGTGTTTTCTTTGGGTGACCCGATTTTCTCTCGCAGTCTAAACAGTCTCCTTATTTTCTGTGTCTATATAATTACACAGTGAATAAAGCAAAAGAGCCACCCATTTCCTCTCATCTGTTTGTATTATCAGTGCAGGGTGTTAACCCTGCCTGTTAGTGAAGTCGTCCTCACAAATACAGCAAGGGGCTTCTGTAGAGTTGACACATCTAGCATAAACTAGGAATGGAGCTTAAATCTTTGAGTCTGAGGTCATCAAATTCTGTTGTGTTTAAGCAAAGGGAGGGGGAAAAAAGATTTAAAAAAATGCATTATTGCTTTTAAATGTAACGGCCTACACTTAGATTTTAGAGAATTGCACTTTGTACAACGATAGAACGTATAATGCTTTCTCCGGGTTGGGGACGAGGTCCTGCCCCAAGTGGTGGAGGGGTCTTGTTCACAAATGAGGGAAAGATGGATCGGGAGATCAATAGGTGGATTGGAGCTGTGTCTGCAGTGATGCAGGTGATGTACCGATCTGTCCTGGTGATAAGAGCTGAGCCGCGAGGCAAAGCTCTTGATTTACTGGTTGATCAACATTCCTACACTCACCTATGGTCACAAGCTTTGGTTTGTGACCCAAAGAATGAGATCACAGACACAAGTGTCCAAAATAAGTTGTCTCCGCAGGGTGTCTGGGCTCCCCCTTAAAGATAGGGTGAGACGCTCGGTCATCCAGAAGACTCGGAGTAGATCTGCTGCTCCTTCACATCAAGAGGAGCCAGTTGATGTGCTTTGAAGATGTGGTTAGGATGCCTCCCTCGTGAGGTTTTCCGGGCATGTCCAACCGGGAGGCAAACCAAAGTAAGACCCAGGACACGCTGACTATGTCTCAGGGCTGGCCAGGGAATGCCTTGGGATTCCCCCGGAGGAGCTAGCCCAAGTGTCTGGGGAGAGAGAAGTCTGGGCCACTCTGCTTAAGCAGCTGCCCCTGTGACCTGACCCTGGATGAGAAGAGTTGAATGGATGGATGGATGCGCTTTATACATTGTGTTTATACTTTTATACTCATGTGCACAAGCTGGGCCCTCCAGGGATTGTCTTCACTTTGTCTCCCTGGACTAGCTCCCCACTGCTCTTCCAACACAACAAGGTCATCATTGGATCAATCCGCTGTACTTAATGGCAAAAAAAAAAAGTTTTCTAATCTCCAAGCTCTGAAAATCCCACACTTCATCCTCAAAGAGGAAGAATTTAGGGCAGAAAAAGGGATTTGGGTTGCAGTTTCTGAAACCTGACAGCAGAGTTCAATATCACATGAGGAAAGTTTGGTTTCGTTACTGCTTTCCTCTATTTTCATGCTATTATTCATCTGCTTCAAATCAAAATCCTTTTTTTTCCCAATTGTCTGAGTTATGAGTGAACCCTCCAGATGGCCTTGCAATCAAAACTGACGTTTCTTTGGGTGTGCGACCTGTGCAGTAGCACATCTCCCGTGCAGCAGCTGAATAGAAATAACTTTAGGATTCATGTAAATTGTGAAAACTGCAAAGCATGTTGTCTTTGATAAACAAGAGGCACAGTAAATCTGTGGAGCCTTACCTGCAGATGATAAGAAGTATAGCCAAAGACACCGGCCTGCAGCGTCTGCATCTTAAATTATACATCTAGCTTGTATTTTTTTTTTTACCAGAATTCAATTCAATTCAAGTTTATAAAGCGCCAAATCACGACAAGAGTCGTCTAAAGGCACTTCACACAGTAAACATTCCAATACAGGTCAGTTCATTAAGCCAATCAGTAAAAAGTTTCCTATATAAGGAACCCAGCAAATTGCATCAAGGCACTGGCTAGTGGCAGTGACTATACACCAATCCTCATACTAAGCAAGCATTTAGCAACTGTGGAGAGGAAAACTCACTTTTAACAGGAAGAAATCTCCAGAGGATCCTGGCTCAGTATAAGCAGCCATCCACCACGACTCACTGGGGATCGAGAAGACAGAGCACACACACACACACACACACACACACACACACACACACACACACACACACACACACACACACACACACACACACAGGTGCGAAAATGGTTTAAAAGGTTTTGACGACGTGTCAAAATCTTTGATGGTTTAAGAGGTTTTTGCGACAGATGGCCAGTCCGAAGCTTGCTCTTGAACTCAAGAAATCCCAGAGTGGTCTAGTTGTAATGGAACAATACAACTCAATTATGATTGAATAGCCAACCAAAATTTGACAAGTTTGAGGAATATTACCAAGAATCTCAGTCTCTGAACTGGGCAAAAGGTTAACTACATGTCAAGCGGTCATTTAACTATACTGTACTTTGTTTTTGTGTGAGTGCAGATGGTGATGACCTCGTCAAGTAAACATGCTAAACATATATCATTAAGCACAGATTAATGAAACATTTCATTGTTTTATAATTATTATAAGTAGCAATAAACAAATGTTTAGTTAATGATTATCTTTAATTTTAAAATCTTCTTTCCTCTGTGAATTGAGGAGTTCATTTAATGAGTTCCTCTGTAAAGGGACCTTGGTGGGAGAGAATGTTATTGTTTGATTTAATTATCTCTTTCAGGGCGTCAGGCTTTCAGTCTCCTGTGAGGGAAAACATTGTAGGTTGGAGCATTGGCGGGGATCCCAGGGGGATGGGGGGATACGTCCCCCCCCCACACACACACACACACACAAAGTTGTCCCCCCACAAAAGTTATTGTAAACACATAAATGCTATCAGTAAACCTGTATTTTCTTCTAAAACCACAACGTAAAAGTTAGCCTGCAAATACAAAACAATGTGTTTTTAATTGTTGAGAAATTATAGTCGTAACCCCCCCCCCCCCCCCCCCCCCCAATTCCTCAAGTTGGTACGGTCGGTCCACACGCGCTGCTTCCAACAGGCGGGGCTGCCGGCTCTGCCTCGCTCACAGCTTCACAGCAGCCGCAGGCTCACAGGAAGCGGGAATCAAAAAGCCAGCAGTTTCCAGCAGTAAGTCATTTATCACACGCTTGTTCTACAAACTTAAATATGTATGTCAAATGTGGTCATAAATGACAAACATAGACACTGATTATCTTTAGATTTTGATCACCGGTCGGAGATCCCTTTATGACAGACCACCACCACCACAGTAAAAAAAAGTTGTCACTTCACGTTCTCTGGTCATTCCAGGATTATTCCGCTATTATTATTCCATTCACTAAGGAGACCAAAAGTTCCTTTTTCCGGACACGTACGCTTTCACGGTCTGCCCCTGGAATCTGCAGAGCATTTATAGATCAATGAAAATGTCCGTGTTTCATCCTATTTAGCAGATGAGTATGGTAGAATCAAAACTAACTGGTCCGATGTATGGAAAACCACAGCGTTTAACCGCTCTTATCCCGTCTTCTCCAGGCTCCGCAGTTGTTTACATAATGTCAAAGTGCAGGTGCACCGTGCAGCTTAGGGATGAACTGGTTGCAGCAAATGTGTGGTGGAGGCACGTTGCTCAAAGCTCTCAGTGTAAAACATAGAGCCAAAGATCCCCGCAGACCCAAAAACACTCTGGAAACTGAGAAAAGTGAGAGATCGATTAAACTGAAAGATAAAGTATAGAGTATGTATATGTTTAGTGTATATTTAAAGTAAAAGTTTTTAATTTTTATTATTAAAATGAAACAAATATTTCAAGAATACATTTTTAGATTTTGTGTATCTTTTCGTTCAGTAGGACTTAGATAAAGTTATTAAATATTACAGTTATTCTCTAATAGCCTACAAACATTTCTATGATTTATTAAAGAGATTTCAGTCGTTTTGATACTTGACTTGTGAAAGCTGATTTGAAGTTTGTTATTTTTTCTAGCCATATTTAGAAGGAAAATTTCAAATGTATTCAAATCAATATGGAACTATTTGGATTTTAGTAGCTTTCATGTTATGTGATTTAATAAAATTTTAATTTGACATTTATGTTCTCTCTCTTTGTTGTGAAAAAGTTAGATATGTTTAAGTACTTAAAATTAATGCTTTGCATCCGACCACACGTGTAGCTGTTAGTCAGCTAATAGCCATGTCATTTCTTGGGGAGGAATTATGACACGTCTCTAAATAACAACCCATAGAACCACTGATTTGATCTAATTTCGGAGAAAAATAAAACAGGTTAGATGCACCTAATAAATAAAATTACTAACAAACTCAGGAATCTTTCTTTGCTTCACTGTTCTGGTGCTGAAAATATCACTAATGCGGATCGAAGGAGATACACAGATAAATGCACCTCTTATTTATTATTTGGAGACTACATTTACTGCAGCTGGCAGAGGCAGAGATTTTTTCTATTGATACACGGAATTTAGAGAATCATTTTAAATTTTAAATGCTGAAGACTGCAGGAGGGAGCGGTAAAATACAGGGGGTCCCCAGCAAAAACAAGAAACTTTACGAGTCTGATGAAACCCGCTGGTTTTCCATCAGGCAGTCACGGGGCAGCTCCAACGACCCAGTGGCTGTGCTGGGTCAATGTTATCGAGCTCAATCCGGCTCGGCAGAGGGTGAACGAGCCGAGGCAACGTCGTGCTCTGCTTAAGAAGAAGTGTTATTTTCCCGCTTCAGAAGAAGCGTCCAACGTGTTTTTATGCTTTCTCCGAGACATGTCACGTTGCTAAGTTGTTAGCGCCGCGCGCTAACACGTCAATAGCGCAGCGTAGCCTGCTGGAGGTTTTAAGGGTTCAGATGAAAACACCCGACCTCTCACGCTGCTCACACACCGATCTTAAGTTGTCGCTATTGCGCTCACGCCGTAATACAGTATTAGATGCGGTTAAAGTCAGACACGAAAAAATAAATACATTTTACATGAATAAGTGATGCTTAGCCTGGTGGGGGGAGGAGATCCTGGCCTAGTAAGCAATGGAGGAAACCCTGTCAAGATCGTCAACACTCGTTTATCTTAATGCTACTGAAACATGTAAACCACAAAGCATTATATCCACTGCTACCTTTCTAATTTTAAACTCAGTAACTTATGCTGTAACTTCACCTTGCCCTGCCTGCTCCTCCTTGCTGCCTGCCGGCTGTGATCACAAAAGACAACATAGTAGTTCCCGCTGCTTCTTCGGGAAACATCGCAAAAAAAAGAAAAAAAAACTTGGGATCTTGTAGGCGTGGCGGTGGGATTTCATCCGTGGCGGCCCGCCACAGCTACGCCTATGCAAGGGAAATCCTGAGTGTTGTATGTAGAGAGCATTTTTTTTCATGTCCCCCCCAAAAATTACTCTCTGAAGTTTTACTGTTCATTGTCCCCCCCCCAATTGAAATGGGATTTCTACCCTTGGGTAGGAGTCGTAGCTAGGGCAAAATGACCTGGCTGTGGACTTGACCTGTGGATCTCAAAATCAGGCCATTTCGTGGCGTTTCATGTGACAGGCAGACATCACATGATCAGGAAGCAGGGACATAGTCATTATTTACAATGTATCTCGCCTCCATACTTCCTGGTTCTGGCTCAGTTACCAACAACTCAATGTTACAGTGTATTTAATCATCTTCACTCATCATCTATAATCTTCTGGTGCTGGTCTGTAACTGGCAACAGCTTCTCAGAGTTAACTCATTCGTTATAATACATTGACTGCAGTACCACATTTGACCACAGGATGTCATTTGTCCTTCATGCACCTTTAAGATCCTCATCAGTGTGCTGCAGAGGGTTGAAATGACACAGGAAAAGATGATTCTAAAATCTGTGAATGTTCATGCCTTTAAGGAGTGAAAGATGTCATAAAGTCAGATATTTACTCTAACTTACTTTAGCAATCTATTCAAACCCTTGAAGGGGCTGTTTCTGCTCCAATAAAAAAGCAGTTATATTTGTGAAATGTACTGTGGATTATTATGCACACTCAGGTGGGAGGTGGCAGATTTGTGATCATGCTGCCCTTTTTGCTTCCTCCTGCAGCTTCCTTTGTGAGCCCTCTGGGTTTTTAGGAGTGTGCAGACTAGATAAGCTCATGAGCCAATTCCCAGAGACGTTTTACAATGAGATCTGGTTTAACAATTACAAAGCATCCACCTATAATTTTGTTGACAAATTTATGAATCTAAAGTTTCCATCTGAAACATGTCTGCTAGGATTCTTATGAGATTAGGATTGGTTAGGTGTTTTTTTTTCTTGGCTGTTCTTGAAGACAGAAAATCCAAACTAAATTATTAAACGACATGTGCTCGGCTTTACCTTTTCACTCTGAGAGCAACCTTCACACAAAGGTATTAACACATTTGTTATCTTCAGGATAAATGAGATTGAAGATGGCTCCTTTGTGAGCTCTGTAGCAGCTACAGCTCTCCGGAGAGGCTCCTCGCTCGGTTAGGAATATTTATTCCCAGCTTCAGTGCATCTGTGAGATGCTCTGAATGGAAAGGTGCTATCAATATGAACGAAAAGTTTTGCTCAGCATAATAACTGGTAAGCCTCCCAAATCATAAAACATTACAATGAATATGTGTTTCCATGCTTAAGATAGAAAAGTCAATGTGGCTGAATTAGGCCTTATGTTCAAAGAGCATTCTTGTTCCTAAATCTCTCATTTGAATATTTCATCACTCATAATATTCTTCAATTGTGGTTTGTTTTTGCCTTAATCTGCATCCTATGAGGCTTCTACAAAAACAGCTCTATCATCTATCTATCTATCTATCTATCTATCTATCTATCTATCTATCTATCTATCTATCTATCTATCTATCTATCTATCTATCTATCTATCTATCTATCTATCTATCTATCTATCTATCTATCTATCTATCTATCTATCTATCTATCTATCTATCTATCTATCTATCTATCTATCTATCTATCTATCTATCTATCTATCTATCTATCTATCTATCTATCTATCTATCTATCTATCTATCTATCTATCTATCTATCTATCTATCTATCTATCTATCTATCTATCTATCTATCTATCTATCATCTATCTATCTATCTATCTATCTATCTATCTATCTATCTATCTATCTATCTATCTATCTATCTATCTATCTATCTATCTATCTATCTATCTATCATCTATCTATCTATCTATCTATCTATCTATCTATCTATCTATCTATCTATCTATCTATCTATCTATCTATCTATCTATCTATCTATCTATCTATCTATCTATCTATCTATCTATCATCTATCTATCTATCTATCTATCTATCTATCTATCTATCTATCTATCTATCTATCTATCTATCTGTCTGTCTGTCTGTCTGTCTGTCTGTCTGTCTGTCTGTCTGAAGGTTGCAGGTTCCATCCCGGCTCCGGACAGAGAATAATGCTGTTGTGTCCTTGGGCAAGACAGTTAACCCACCTTACCTGCTGGTGGTGATCGGAGGGACCGGTGGCGCCTGTTATTGACAGCCTCGCCTCTGTCAGTGCGCCCCAGGGCAGCTGTGGCTACATCATAGCTCATCACCATCAGTGTGTGAATGGCTGAATGATACACTGTAGTTTAAAGCGCTTTGGAGTCCTTACACTGAGAGGTGCTATACAAGTGAGGGTCATTTATCATTATATCATATATATACATATACCGTAAATCCTCTAATACAGGCCTGTATTCAATTAACGGCCGGGTCTCATATTTTTGCCGGTGTCAGAGTTGGCGGAGGTGAATAATGGCCGGTCTCTTATTGTGGCCGGGTGGAATGTGGTAACAAGCAAGTACGGGGGGCGGTTGTGTCATCGTCTCACTTTTGATTTGCCAGTGATAGACCGCGAGGGTAACTTTAACCATGCGGAGACAAAGAGGAGGCGAAAATTTATATCAAGTTCAAAGAGAACGTGCTGATTATGCTGCAGAACAATCTGGGGAGCAGTAGCAGGGGTTGTATGAACTAGTCGACTTCACTATAGTGACTTGTTATGCCTGTGGTCGACTAGTCGCTGTCACATGATAATGACCGGCAAGATGCAGCCCTCGGAAAAGACAGCAGCCTGCTGTCAGCAGGTGACAAGCTCCTGCGCTCATGGGGGTGGGGGGGTGGGGGGGTGGGGGGGGGTGTCAATGCGCTGTGCCAGAGCATCGGTATTGACACGCGATCGTTCATGTCGGTTCATTTCCTTTAATGTTTTCTGTCTTTTATTTGCGCCTGATGTGTTTCACTGCTGTGGAGCGGGGCGCATCACCTTGTCCTCCGGTGACGCACCGATCACTGATGCGGCCGCCAAGCAGGGAGCACTCCGCTGTTTTTGCGGTCGGTAGATCTGCCTCCTGAGCATGGCCACAGTAACAATCAGGTGTCGCCACCTCAAAAAATTATTTAACACGTGATCGTTCATGTCGGCTCATTTCCTTTAATGTTTTCTGTCTTTTATTTGCGCCTGATGCATTTCGCTGTGGAGCGGGGCGCATCACCTTGTCATCCGGTGACGCACTGATCACTGATGCGGCCACCAAGCAGCGAGCACTCCGCTGTTTTTGCGGTCGGTAGATCTTTTAGAACTGCAGTTCAAAGGTAACTCATAAGGTGAATATATATGAACCCAGGTAGCAGTTTCTCTTTAGGATTGAGAGGAGATGCAGGAAGATAATAAACAGGCAGGACAGAAAAATAGTCAAATAAAAACAAGTTCGTTTTTGTACCTGGTGGTAGCAACACACAGACACCATTGAAGGTAATCAGAAGTGAGGAACAGAAAATGAAATAATTTTTTTAATGTTTAGAGCAGCAGGAACACTGAGAGGCTGCAGGCCCATCAGTGAGTTTGCGGCCGCTGCGCAGGGGGAGGGGGGAGATGGCTGAAGCTGAAACTACCGTTGTTAAAAAAATGTGTTTAACTTTGAAAATGTGGGCGCAATATTAATTGTCAAAAACTCCAGCGAACCATTAGTTCATTTTGCTCAAATAGAAATAGAGGCCTGCCTCTAATACTGGCCCCCCTTCCAATAAAGGCCTGATAAGCTTGATGAGCTTGAGTCAAATACAGGCCCGGGCCTGTATTAGAGGATCTACGGTATATTGTAAATGGCTGCGAGCAGGTGGATTGTCAACGTCACTCATTCAATTGCATATACAGTATATATATATATATACATATATATAAAATCAATTTCCCTCTGGGATTAATAAAGTATTTTTGATTTGAATTTGAATTTGAATATATATATTCATGTATATACATACACACATATATATATATATATATATATATATATATATACATACATATATATATATATATATATATATATATATATATATATATATATATATATATATATATATATATATATATATATATGATAGGGAAGCCGTTATCCTGTATGAAGAGAACCTTGGGAGCTGGATTTCATTCTAAGGCAGAAAATAAATTGAGGTTGCCTTAATAATGAAAAGCTGATTATGGACAGCATGTGTGGAAGCAGAAAACATGAAAAGGTCAGAACGGAATGCTCACCATTATATTCCCTGCCTCATCAACAGTCATAAACATGCATGACACGTTGTTATTTACAGAACAATGAGTCATGCTTGTCATCACGTCATCCTATTGAAAAGTCAAATGGCTGTTGGTGGTTGTCTCTCTGGGTATTTCAAAACCTTGCTCTACTCAGGAGAATTTAGAAACCTCTTCATTTTCTGAAGAAGATGAGGTCCACATTCAGTTGTATTAAGTGCAGCTATATATTCCTAGGGAATTATACAGCAGCTGTTTTGAAATTTGAGTAAATGCACCATGAATGCCTTGAGTTGTTATAGTTTTGGGCTTTTGTCCAGCAGATTGAGTAAATTTTCTTCATGGAAGCTTTAAAACCAAATAGTCCAGAATTGTTTCTGCTCGATTCAGAATCAGACATTTACAGAAGATGGTGCCGACATCAAAGTTAAAAGCGATCCTGTGAAATGTGTGTGCGTGTGTGTGTGTGTGTGTGTGTGTGTGTGTGTGTGTGTGTGTGTGTGTATGTGTGTGTGTGTGTGTGTGTGTGTGTGTGTGTGTGTTATTGTGACTCTGGAAGTGACAAAGAAGCTTTTAAGCCAGATTTTAAAATAATTAGGAAATGGCCATTAATGGGTTGTCAGACCAGAACTGCTCATGATTTAAATGCAATTCAAAAACTTCATTTAAATTCAAGAAATCACTTTAGAAAAACTTGAAAAACTATGCTGTCAAAGCACCATTTTACTATGTATTTTGACTTTTTTTCTCAACGGAAAATCCAAATCTTTCAATACAAAAAAGTGAAGAACCTTGTTGCAATTTGGCATCAACTTCAAGAAATCTAAAAAAAAAAGAAGAAAAAAACCCTTTTAAGGAAAGTTCACCCTTTCATATGCCAAGAATAAATGAATCAGTCATGATTTGTGTTGCAGCAAGTCAAAAGCAGCGCATTTGATTGATACAATGAAGAAGGATTCATCTGAACGGGAGTCAACAGGACTCAAACATCAATATCAATTAATTCATTAGCACATAAATCCATTTTATTCCAAAGTCATTTCATGCAAGTAACTTATCCAGACACGGACATCCCACTCCCCATGACACTGTCCAGCTTCTCCTGCGAGCTACAGTACCTCTAGTGGGTTCTGAGTCAGCCCCAAGGGTTCCTTACACATGGGGCATGCCTAGTAAACTATAGAGGGAGGCAACCAGGAAGCATCCCAATCATTTACTCCAACTTCAAATGACACCTTTGTAACGAGGAAGAGCAGCAGCTCTACTATGAGCTCCCTCCACATGACAGAGCTCCTCACCTTAGCTTGTGTCCACGATCTTATTATTTCAGTTCTAAAATTAGTGTCTAATGGTGCTGTAGACATGTGTGGTCATTATTTTGACATTTAAGTGCATCTTATTTAAAATACACTCAGCCTAAAACCATCCATTGCGTCATCGATTACAACGCACGCCAGGATCCTGGTAGCTGTGATACTTTTCAAAAACCTTTATTAACAACTTTTAAACAAACAGCCAAAACAGTTACTTGAAATAATTTTACATTTATTGCTGCTTTATCTAAAAGTTTTAGAGCATCACTTAATTGTCCTAAAATTAACTAATTTCATTAGAAAATACACATTTTCAGAAAAGGAACTGGAACCTTTTTTCCTGCAGCAGTGACTTGTGGGTAATACCCTTGCCCGAGGGCTGCATCGCTGCGGACTTGGGTGAAGTGCAGATTAAAGGTGTAATGGGGGCGTGGTCAACTTTCGCACTTGAGAATCAGAACACCCTACACACTCGCACCCCTGACCGGGAATGCACAATTGAAGGGCGCAAGGGTGCAAGTGCGAGTATTGGGATTGGGCCAGCCAATGTTCTTGGCTAAGCTTTTTCTGTCATGGCGGGCGGCAGTTTTTTGACCGACGACATGCAGAATCACCACACAGGAACCGGTAAGTAAGTAAAACGACTTTATTATATACTGAAGAGCAACGAGGGGAACAGACGACGGGCAGGCTGGCAGCAAGATTTCAGGATGGAACTCTGAGGAGGGAGACAAAATGAGTATAAGGAGGAATGACGGAGAATGATATTGGGAGTGGAGCTTACTGATTGCAGTAGTGGTGAGAACCTCCGGAGGGACTGGTCAGGTCTGGGTGAGCAGGAAAGCTCCAGAAGGTGATGGGACTGTTGGTCCAGAGAGTAGGTAGGAGCAGCGGTTTGGTGGAGGCAGGTGAGCGGCTGAGAGCGAGCGGCCAGGGGAGGAGACGGCGTGATCTGGTGTGCAGGAGTCTAAGCTGGTTATGGAGGTGGTGGAGTGTGAAAGAGAAACCTGGAGCAGAGCAGGGGAGGATAATCAGGGTTTCTTCTGATGACAGAAATCAAGCAGAGCTTCAAACACAGGTTAGTGACTAGGAACTAGAAATTTCACAGGATCAAGACAGGTTAAGGCTAGAGCTACCCAAGATAGAGTAATCATCCGGCGAAGTGAAGTGCCACACTGCTCCTTAAATCCCCTGGGCCGTAATGACTGGATTGGCTGCAGCTGGAGACTCTCAGACTCTCAGACACGCCCACCTGAAAACAATGCTCAGAAAATACAGGTGAAATGCAGGAGGCTCACCACGGACCGTGACATTTTCATATTTTTTAAAATCATTTTCTTGAGCCAGTATGTGCTCAAACAACCCTTTACAGGCATAATGAAAGGCCACCCAGCACCTTTATTCCACTTGCAACTTTAGCTCTGGTGGGACTTAGAAAAAAAATTGCTCACATACCTGGTGCTGCAGTCTGGTTCCAGCATGTTTTAGACAATAACAAAGCTGATTTGTTTAATTTATGTAGACACTAATAAAGGCTGGGGACACATTTCAGATGTTCCATTAAGGTGTTAAAAAGACGAACGCACAGCAAGGAGACAGGTTTTTCTTTCGGTTCTACAAAGGGACACTAGGGGGTGCTAAAAGCAAGCCCAAACTTCCTAGTTCCTCTTTAAATGCTTACTCGTCCACAAGAAGTGTCGTCAGCTGCATCAGTCTAGATACTTCCACAAATGTGTGTGCACGCTCTGTGATTGAGATTGTCAGATTGTTTTGATTGGCTAATGCTGAGTGGCGCTCAACTGAAATTGCATGGAGCTCTACGGGATGGGGAGTGGGCTTGGCAACAAAATGTGACTGGTTGCTTACATTAGTAGGGTAAGACCATCACTTTTGCATATTTCTAAATAAATCATACATAAATCCTGAGATGAGGAAAACTCTTAATTGTTGCTTCTTGTCCTCGTGAGGCAAGATTCAACCCTCCAACCCAGAAGGAAGATATCCATTTTCTTCTGCTTGACAGCATGACCTTAAACTTGAATCACACAATTGTTGCAAATATAAAAAAAGATAAGCTAAAAAAAGCTAATAATAAATGGTAATTAATACAAATACCTATCTTGCGCTGACTATACTGAGAAATGTTCATAAGTGTCTTCACAGCAGCATCACTGACTCTGAGCTGGATAGAAATTTTAACAAATTTTCTCGCTCACCAAACAGATTCAAGCAAACTTCTGCCTCAGGTCCTTTTCCTTTGCCACTAAGATTTTGACTAACCACAAGATTTAAGCAGACGAAAAATATACAAAAAACTGTCTTTATATTTCTGTTGACATCTCACTTTGGTTATATTTTTATCAGGAATAAAGAAAATCCTCATTTTTGTGACAATGATTTACTGTCTGAGCTGCAAGTAAAAGGAGTAAAGGGCCTTTTAATTGATTTCTACATGGCTGCTAGTAAATACTGAGCTTTAGAAGTACTTAGCAGGCCTTCAAAGATATGACATTGCAGGATGCATTCTAGACAAACTTAAAAATCAGATGTACCTTTTTGATAAAAACTGTTTAATTGGAATTATGTGGAAGGAGTGCAAATGCACTGTTTACAAAACATAAAATACTGCTCCTACTAACTTTCTTCTGCAATGGGATGGACACATGATGTGTAATACAATTACACGCTTCAGTGGGTGGAACCACTCCCCTGCAGAGTGCATGATTATGTTACACATTTGCACCATACATACAGTTTTCTCTGCATGCAGGAGGAACAAGGAGAAGATTAATGCAATCTTAATTGTTGCTTTATGTATAAAATGATATTAAGACACACGCCTGTGGTGAGGAAAAGCAGTTTGTCTTCAGGGGTTTTAGCTGAAGTTCGAGTCTCTGCTGAGAAATCAGCGTTTTATGTTACAACAGTACAAATGTATGAAAACTCAACTTTATTCAACTCTGTGTCGATTGTTTTCTATAATGGAAACATACAGGTACACATCTGATGGCCAGTGGTTGCTCTCAATAGCAGCAGGAGATTTTTAAAGGTGTGGTTTACTCGTTTATTTAATACATTTGCAGTGCTCTCTTGTGTAAATCAATGCCTCATGAGTAATAAAAAATAAGTTATGATGCTCCTGTTCTGAGATGCAGAAGTTTGCTGGTGCAGATGTGGGCTGAAAACAGTAGGATTGCTAATTATTAATGAAATGCACACATCTTGCTTCTGATTGTGTTCAGCCATGTTGCAATCATTATCACCAACACACTCTCCTCTCTCTCTCTCTCTCCTTGCTGCTAATTAAAAAAAAAAAGCCTTCCTGTGGGCAGGCGTGAGCCAAGCTGGGCGAGGCCATGAATGCAAACTCACAGTGTGACATCACAGAAATCAAACCCTAGCATTTCAACATCTATTTTCTATCAGAAGCAAATGCAGGAGATAGGTGTAGGAGACTATTGTAATGTTCAGCCTGCATGAAAAACTCAGAGTGACCAATAATAATCAGAAATAACCATTAAACAATTTTTCAACCACACCTTTAAGGCAAAAAATAAAATTACATGAAAATTGGAAATATAACATTATTTTCCACCATTTAGAAAGCATTACTTACTACATTTACAACAACATGAATAAATAACTAAGCGTATATTAGCGTGTGACTCATAATTAGATTCATAAACGCATTGCTTTCCCATCTTTCTGTGTGCATTAACTTTACATCTAAACTGAAAGAAGGACTCAGTGAGAATCCATAGACATCAATCACAGGTGGCTGATTTTGCTCACTTGAAGTACTAAAATATTCACAAGGAACGAAAAATGCAGCTGTGTAAAATGCCGAAATAAATATATTATTTTTACTACGTGGTTTTTTTTCCAGGAAAATCTTCTGAACTTTAACACATTTTCTGTTTACCTTTCAGGATTTATGATGAAAATTAATTTAATTTAGGAGGGAAGTCTAAATATTGGGCAGTTAGGTGGAGAAGAAACATTTTTGGGCAGCAGGGCAAGGACATAAATAAATGTGTTTGGAGTTTACTTGCTCATCTCATCCATCCATCCTTCGTCCTGCATTTATCATAACCATTCTGCAGCATGCTTCATTAAATTCCAAACCTTTGCAGACACTAAGGTGCATGTAAAATACTGTAAATCCTCTAATACAGGCCCGGACCTGTATTAGAGGATTTACGGTAATGCCATTCTCTTTCCTGAACTTACTTTCTTCCTTTCAAGCCCTTTTTTGGATGAGTTAGTCTTTGATAACCAACTTTACCATATTTTTTTTTCTTTATTATTATTATTATTATTATTTTAAAGGCTGAAAATAAAAGAAAATAACACATTCAAATTAATTGTCATCACTTTTCACAGGATTTGCAGTAAAACCCTCCTAAAATTTACTCCATTCTTCATATTTTCTTTTTCTCTCAAGCTTTGTTGTCATATTTGATTAGATGAAGGAATATAAAAAACCGATGGACAAAGAGTTTGTCTGAAGGCTGCACTACGGTCGGTTACAGGCTATTTTACAGCATGTGTACCATCAAAGGGCTTGAAATATAAGCTGCAGCAAAGTTCGTCACAATCGCTCTCATCCATCTCTAAACAGATCTTTGGTGAGGAATCAAAGCAGATGCTTTTTCAGAGCACAGCCTCGCTGGTTCATATGACATCTCCCAGCCTTTAAAGAGCTAACTGAAGGTGAATTGTGCTTCCCTTGGATACGAGAACAACAAATGACTCTGGAGGTCGATCTATTTTCTTCCAGGAGATTGTAAAATGTCTTTGTTAATGAGCAGAGAGCAGATGTAGAAACTGGAAATCCTCAAATCCCTCAGTCTTGACATCTTTATATGGAGAGGCTTAGGACAAAAGGAGCAGCAGCTGCAGCAGTTTGTTTTTATAACACTGCAGGAAACAAGGTAAACTTGGTGTTTACTCCTGCTTTCATCAGTGGAAAAGAGGTGAGAGATTGTTCAGGAAGATATATTTCCCACTCTAATCTCTCTTCCCTCTCGAGTCAACAGCACAGTTCCACACAAAATCAGACAGATGACTCTGCAGCAGCACAGATGATAAAACTCCTGATCAAAGTCTCAACAAAAGGAAGACTTTGAAGCGCTACTGAGGAATCAAATCATGTGATAAATGGATTTTTAATGAAGCAAAACCTGCCAATAAGATGATGGGATTCTTGGATCAGAGTACACGCTGATACAATTACCGATAGTTCTACCACACAAAAAAATGCAATGAATACAAGTTTTGATTAATTTTCTTCTTTCAACAGAAAAATACTTTGAGGTAGATAAAAAAAATCAGAAATGACAAGTTACAGAGAAGCCACTTTCAGGCAACTGCATTGGTATTGGTTCCAGGTATCGGGTAACTTTTACCAATACCGACACCAGTATCAGATCAGTCTCATACCAGTATCGGTATTGGTGCATCCCTATTTAAAAAATAAGTAAATTGAAAGGCACGGAACTCTTGTTTATAAAACTGAAGTCAGACTGCATTAAGTCAACCGACAGGGTTAATAGAAAACACAAATTCAACCATTTTCTAAGGCCTAGTCCACACATAGCCGGGTTTTTAAAAAAAAAAAAAGAATATCCACCCCTCCAAAAACTTGCATCCACACCACCTCGTTTTAAAAAAAAAACTCTGTCCACACGTACCCGGATAAATACGTTGTTAAGGACATGCCAGACCTGTAGGCGGCAGTACTTCCCCCGTTCTTAACCTCGTCCTTCGTCTGTGGTCTTCTGCAAGCAGCAGTAATTCCGCTTGCAAAAACAAACAAGCAAAAAGCTCTTGGACAATTGATAAAGCGAGCGCAGCTCTGAGGGCATCCATGCTGTCGGCTAGTGTAAACACAGGTCGCACACGTGATGTCAGCATTTTTCTGTCGCGGAAAGTGACGTTGCGGACCTTAAAACTCCGGTTTTGTCCGTCCACACGCAGACACCCAAAATGGAGAAAACGCAGATCTTCACTTTGGCCGGAGTTTTTAAAAAGATCCGTTTTCGTGTGGACGACAGGCCAAAACGTAGAAAAATATCTACGTTTTGGCAGATCCCCGGCTACGTGTGGACAGGGCCTAAGAGAACATTAACATTTTCTCTTTCACAGAATGTTGGATGTATCACACACACACACACACACACACACACACACACACACACACACACACACACACACACACACACACACACACACACACACACACACACACACCTTCCCACCCTGATCATTTGTTCCTGTCCTGACTCTAAATCTGAGCTCATGGTGAAACTTCAGATGAATCTAAGTGATCCTGAGCAGACACAATATGGCTGAGTGCTCAAGCTCATCGTTGATCCCCCTCTCAATCACAATAAGCATGGCTTCTTCCATTCCTTAGCAGGGAAAACTCCATGACTGGTTGAATTCTCATCCTGAACTGAACATGAGACGACTTCACGCTGGTTGCTGGAGATATCTGACCTCAGGCTGATTAGTAGAATCAAAATGACAGAAATGACAACACAAATAATTGTGGGGGTGTAAACCAAATTAACCAATTTCATTTATAAAAAAGCATATTGGCAGTTGAGACGAAAGCCTTTTTATTCAGGAGATCATCATTTGTGTACTTTATTTCATCCTTTTCAAATAAGAGGAGCTGCAGTGGACCAGATTTTCTGCTGTGCTGTGTGATTAATAGTAACTCTTGCCTATAATGCCAGTGGTCTGTTTACTGTTGGTGAAACAATGGCCTCTTTTTCACCTCCCTCCCAGAGGAAGCTGTTGTATATTACCACTGTCAGGGTACCAGATCAAGACTGAACCATTGTTCCTCTGACAAAGAATAATGAAAGCACCTGTCCTATCGAAGAACTGGTGTGTGTGTGTGTGTGTGTGTGTGTGTGTGTGGGGGGGGGGGGGGGGGGGGGGGGGCCTAACCCAACACCCCAAGACGCTTCACAGTCATCCACCCATTCACATTTATTTATTTATTTATTGAGAACCTCATTAGCTCACACCATAGTGTGGAGCTATTCTTCCTGAGGTCTCTTTCAATTTCATTACAAATATTTTACAAAACACCCCCATCCCCATCCCCCCCCACCCCCCCCCCCCCCCCCACACACACACACACACCCAACAACAACAAACTCCAGGACCTCATTATAATCATACCAGCTCAATTGCTATAATTATATACCAATAAGTTACCACACACTTCAGAGTTCATGAAAAATCTAAATAGGTGAAAACATGCTGTTGATGAGCTACATTGTAGCCACAGCTGCCCTGGGGAGCACTGATGGAAGCAACGCAGTGGAACACTCCTGCCACCGCTCTCTCTGAACACAAACAGCAGGCAAGACGGGTTTAGTGTCTTGCTCAAGGGCACAACGACTGCAACAGACTGAGCAGGACTTGATCCCACAACCCTCTGGTTATGAGACTTCTCTGCTACTGCTGTCCCAAACTAAAACCTGCGTTTTTACAGTTACAGAGGGGGCTTCTTTAACTACTGGAAACAGAATCACAAACAAGATGGAGTTCAAAATAATGGATTTATTAACCAGTGACACAAAACAAAACTGCATTCTCTCACTGACCAACTTTTGCATCTTTGTATCATACATATTTGCAATTTAGAATCTATGTAAATTTGAACTTATAGAGTCTCTTTTGAAAGATTGTTGTCAAATCCAGTCAAGTCCAGAAATGTTAAATGATAATTTTTCTGCACTGGGATCTTATAGCAGAAATCAAGAGGGTTTTTCTGTCAGGGGGCACCATCAACATGCAAAAGAAATGTATTGTACTGCAACTCTTCCTACTTCCGTGATTCCGGCTACAAGCAATGCCATAAAAACACACCTCTAGCCAGCCAACAGAGCTAAAACAAATATTTTACAAATAGTATTCTCACATTATGATGTTTATTCTAACTTTTATGTTTTGAAGACTTACTCGGTCACAAGAAATGTCCCCAACTCTGCATTGGTTCGGTACTTCTGCAAAAAGACATGCTCTGCGACTGACACCTGTATGTATATGGATGTCTAACGCTATTGCCTAATGCTGAGTGGTGCTCAATTTAAATTGCATGGAGGTCAGTGGCATGGGGGGTGGGCATAGCAAAAATAAATTGTTTAACCAACACTTCAGGCTTCATGTAGTGATGTCAGTTTTAAACAGTCAAACCAAATGAAAACATTTTAAAAGGAAAAGAATTCCTCAAGCTGCAGAAAATGTGACAATGTGCAAAGAGCACCAATCAAATAAGTACGATTACATTAAAGATATGGCGGAGAATGCTTTTGAATTTCAGAAAATAACCACCCACTCCACGTTTTGAAAAAAATGAGCATGAGAGAGAACGCCCAGTTATCCTCATGCACACTCTAGCTGCCGGGCAGCCTTCCAGCATCTCTTCTAGTGGTAAGCTTACCTGTTGAGCAGAAAACCAGCGACAGAGGCGTCTGTGGGGAGCCCAACCTTTGCTTTACATTTGCGCATGAAGTGAAAACTATTCAGCAACGAGCATGCACGACGACGGCCTTGCATGATTGGTTCACCAGAATGATTGACAGTTATGAAGACCAATGGTTCAGAATATCCACCTGGAAGAAAAAGATCCTCTGCCATACTTTTAAAAGGAACTCTGGCTATGAGGACGTGTATTACCCTAATAAGCCACAAGTTTTCTGTTGTACCAAACTATGTTGTTAGAAACACACAAAATATTTCTGTTTATTTATAAATCTATAATATTCATACACTTTTGGACATATGTAGGACGCCATGTTTTCCACACGCAATGCACTCTGGGGGCGATGATGTATATTGGTTGCACTTGGAAGAATAGCTATTGACGTTAGTGTTTGTTTACGTGCTCATCGTATAAATAATAAAGTAAAATGCCACATTGTGCTGCTTTTGGATGTAATTTCCAGTTACAACAAGGGGAGTGATGTGAGTTTACACAGCTTTCCCATTGGCAAGAAGAGGAGAAAGCAGTGGGAAGATGCCTGTGGACGGACACAACTTCCCAAAGATCCGCGGCTGTGTCCCCAACATTTTTCTCCTGATGCTTTTGAGGCTTATAGTCGACCACAACTACTTAAAGAGCTCACCAGAGTGGCTGGGTATAAGAGAAGGCGGAAACTAAATGCTTTACTGACCATTCCCCCACACAAGGAGCCTAAACGCTCTCGGAGACAAGAGACGCTGGACGCTCTCCTGAGCCGACAACCCGCTCCTGCGGCTGCTGCTTCTGTCATGTTCAGCCAACCATCAGACACGCCACTTGTCACGGATGAAGCTGAACATTCACCTCTCCCGTCAGTAAAACAAGCGGTAACTGTAGCGATACAGTGTTCTCCAAATATATAATATCTGCAAAAATGATTAAAGTGGTTTCAATGAATATCCTAATCATCTATGAAGCACACGACAGCTCTGGATGCTAAAACTCTCCAAAACCATTGGTAATTGAAAAGTTTGATCATACGATAGCTTACCGTTAACTTCTGCTGACAAAAATGTGAGCTCTTGACAACAAACACTCCCCCTCTCGGTTACCATGGAAACACATTTGCTGCACACGCACCACCGGTTTTGTCCTGCACTTGCTTCATCCCGCCCTTCTTACTCTTCATTTTGATGCTCGTTTTGTGAAACATGGTGATGTCCTCAAAGGGCGGATCCCAGACGCCCACAGGAACAAGGAGCAGGGCGGGAGGAGGGGGACCCGGAGGGAGGGCCAAGAGGAACTGAGGGACCAACGGAGAGGAGGCAGGGACCAGCAGAGTCCGGGGGCCTGTGCCTGGGGCAGAAGAGGAGGAGACGACGGGCTCTTGGAGGCCTGCGCCTGCGGCGGAGGAGGAGGCGACGGGCTCTTGGAGGCCTGCGTCTGCGGCAGGGGAGGAGGCGACGGGCTCTTGGAGGCCTGTGTCTGCGGCAGAGGAAGAGACCCCGACAGGCTCTTGGGGGCCCATGCTTGGTGATGGCAGGACCGGCGGCAGCCAGAGGCAGAGACGCCGGAGGAGACGTCCTTGACCTCTGGGCTGGAGGCGGCGTCATTGGCCTCTGGGCCGGAGGCGTCGTCATCGGCCTCTGAGCCGGAGGCAGCATCAATGGCCTCTGGGCGGGAGGCGTCGTCGTCGGCCTCTGGGTGGGAGGCGTCGTCGTCGACCACGGAACTAGAGATGGTGTCGTCGACCACGGGACTGGAGACGGCGTTGATCCCGGGACTGGAGACGGCGTCGACCCCGGGACTGGAGACGGCGTTGACCCCGGACTGGAGAGAACGTCGACCTCTGGGCTGGCGAGAACGTCGACCTCGGACTGGCGAGAGCGTCGACCTCTGGACTGGCGAGAGCGTCGACCTCTGGGCTGGCAAAAGCGTCGACCTCTGGGCTGGAGAAAGAGTCGACCTCTGGACTGGAGAGAGTGTCGACCTCTGGACTGGAGAGAGCGTCGACCTCTGGACTGGACAGAGCGTCGACCTCTGGACTGGAGAGAGCGTCGACCTCTGGACTGGATGAGGCGTCGACCTCTGGAGTGGGTGAGGCGTCAACCTCTGGAGTGGATGAGGCGTCGACCTCTGGAGTGGGTGAGGCGTCAACCTCTGGAGTGGGTGAGGCGTCGACCTCTGGAGTGGATGAGGCGTCGACCTCTGGATTGGATGAGGCGTCGACCTCTGGAGTGGATGACGTGTCGACCTCAGAACACGAGGAGGCGTCGACTTCACAACACGAGGAGGCGTCGACTTCAGAACACGAGGAGGCGTCAACTTCAGAACCTGAGGAGGCGTCGACTTCAGAACACGAGGAGGCGTCGACTTCAGAACACGAGGAGGCGTCGACTTCAGAACACGAGGAGGCGTCGACTTCAGAACATGAGGAGGCATCGACTTCAGAACACGAAGAGGCGTCGACTTCAGAACACGAAGAGGCGTTGACTTCAGAACACGAAGAGGTGTCGACTTCAGAATACGAGGAGGCGTCGACCACAAGACTGGAGGTGGCATCGGCCACGGGACTGGAAGAGGCGTCGACCACAGGACTGGAAGGGGAGTCGACCTCCATCGACTTCTGGTCCGGGGGCGTCCATTCCTGTCCGGAGGCGTCGACTTCTGGTCCGTCGGCTTCTGGACCGTCGGTTGCTGGACCGTTGACTTCTGGCCCGTCGGCTTCTGGACCGTCGACTTCTGGACCATCGACTTCTGGTCCGTCGACTTTGGGTCCGTCAACTTCGGGTCCGTCGACTTCTGGCCCAGGGGCGTCGACCTCTGGTCCGGGGGCGTCGACTTCTGAATCGTCTGCTTCTGGACCATAACCGTCTGCTTCTGGGCTGGAACCGTCTGCTTCTGGGCCGGAACTGGAACCATCTGCTTCTGGGCCGGAACCGGAACCATTTGCTTTTGGGACAGAACCGTCTGCTTCTGGACCGGAACCGGAACCATCTGCTTCTGGGCTAGAACCGTCTGCTTCTGGGCCGCAACCGTCTGCTTCTGGGCCGGAACCTTCTGCTTCTGGAGTGGAGGCGGAGCCGCTGCGGGAGGGGCTGCCTGGACAGGCTGCCTGGACAGGCTGGACCGGATGCAGTGCAACCTCCGGGACCACCGCTGGAACAGGCTGCGTCTGAACTGGTGGTGCCGGAAACTGGGAGAGCAGGGAGGACAGACCGTCTAGCTGAAGCTCCTGGAGGCTGAGGGTCCGATGGAGCTGGGCCGGCTCAGCCCGGAGACCAGTGAGCTCCGCTGGGTGGACCTCGGGCTCACTCCTCTGGCTCTGAGGTGAGGGAGCTGCCGGCTGGACCGAGGCCCTCTCCTGGCGGTTCGAGGAGGATAGAGTGTCCAGGTGGGACTCCTGGAGGCTGACGAGCTGGCGGATCCGGCCAAGTTCCGCCTGGAGAATGACGAGCTCTGTCAGCTGGGCTGCAGGCATTGCTCCTCCGCCTGCAGATGACGGAGGCGCCGATTGGGCCGGAGACGGGACAGCTGATCTGGCCGGGGGCGGGTCCAAGCTGCTGCGTCGGGCAGGGGCAGCGGCGAGTCCGCAGCTCCGTCCCGGGACACAGGGCTCCGGTGGAGCTCAGCGTTTTTCTCCACGCCGTGGACCAACTCTGGGGGAACAGACAGCCAGGCTCGTGCCTACGAAACTGGAGCGATCTGGAAGCGGCTCCCGGTCCAAACTCCCCTCTGGCTCCGGGAGGGTGGAGAGGAATGCCGAGGCCGAAGGTCGGTGACGGCGTCTTCGGCGAGGCGAAGCTGGAGGAAGAGAGGCCAGCCGGTGGTCGGAGGAGAGGAACCGGAGCAGGCACTCCCAGGGTAGCATCTCCCCGCTGGATCCTTTAACGGGTTTGGGTCAGATCATTCTGTCACACGCGCCAGCGAGTGAAGCGGAGAAGAGGTGAGGATCCAAACGGAGTGAGGAAGACAGGCAGACAGGTAGGAATGTTTAACAATCACTTTAATTTGGAGCACGCAGGACATAGAAACAGTGATCCGACACAAGACACAGAACAGAAGGGGTTCAAATACACGAGGGCCGGGAGCTAAGGTGATTGGAAAACGAGAGTCAGGTGGGAACAATTAACGGAGACACAAGGCTGAACCAAACGGGGAGAGGACAGGGTGTGACACAAATGAAACCTTTAAAACTTACATAGAAATCAGTTTTTGCAGTGTAAGTCAGTTTACCAGGGACTGTTAACAGTGGAACGGATTGAAATCTTGGGGGATCCATGCCTTTGTTGTGGGACCAAGGCTCTGGAAAGAGCTGCCGGCAGACGTGAAGCAGGCCCAATCGCTTGACAGCTTTAACAGGCAACTAAAAACACGTATGTCTGCTTTGACCTTTGGACATGAAGGCTGGGATTAGGTGGGCAGACTTGGTGTATTGGTGGAGACAAGGCTCGTTGGATTGCTTTTATTAATTGTGTTTTTGTTTTCTTCTGTGGTATTTTTACTGCTTTATGTAATTCTGATTTGAATGCTGTTGTTGTATTGGCGTGCAAAGCTTGTCCGTCCTCCCGGGCAAGTGAAAGTGCTCTATAAATAAAGTTGAACTTGAACTTGAGGGCTTAAGAATTCAAAACTACCTCTGGAAAGGATACGGACGAATGCTCTAGCTCCTCCTTACCCTACTCCTGATATGGAACTGTGAACTCCTTGATCGTCTAATGAGTGATCTGGGTGAAAGGTCATGGACCTTCTATGGACTCCATGCTGTTCTCATTGCCTCCGTCACATCCCTGAGCAGTGGAGGTTGGAGGGCGCGATGGATGCTGCAAACTCTCTCAGTTGCAAAGGGGATCCTGGCCCCTCCCTGTCACCACTCGTGGTTTAAGTTGTAATTGTCTGAATCAGTGCTTTTATGTACTGAGGTATTTTTTTGTGTATCGCACCTATTTTCTTTTGAGGGTAGGTCTGGAATTCCACTCCCCCCTCACATCCACTTTTCACCGTTTCTTATCTGCACATGGGAGAGTCGTGATGGCTGCATGCCCACAGTACAGCCTGATTGTGTCTATGTGTTTTTAATATGTCAAATATTGGACAGGTTGTGATGAGACAGAAATCTCACTGTGCCGGGACACTGCCTCAATGACCTATGGGCCATTCCCATCTGTATCGGGTCGGCCCGGGCCGGGTAGCATAGGTTGTTTACATATCTGGGTGGCCTGGTATTTTTCCGGGCCAACCAAGGCTCATTCTCAGCCCTCTTCTCGAGGGGGTCTGTCTGCTTCAGGCCGACCAGGGCACACACACCCACTGCTGACAGCAAATTCACACCTTCCATTAGAGCATGCCTCTGATTGGTGGGTAGAATCAGCCCACATGAGCTTAAGACAAGGATGTGTGGAATCAACCGGGCCAGGCTGGGGCCGACTGGGGCTACCCGGTCCGGGCCGACCCGGTACAGATGGGAATGGCCCAAAAGTGATTCTAAAATATGTTACAATTTCATACAGAACACAGTTTGGAACAAAACGGTGTAACAGGAAGCTGCAGGAGGTTTGTTTCTACACACATTGGCCCTTGAAGCTAGTTGATTATCTAATTTAGCAGTAACGTAACCCCAGATGAGAATGAGGCCGCTTTATTGAAGTTTTACTTTTGTACATGAAATAGAAATGTTGGTGAAGATGATGATGATAAAGAGCTGCATTTGTTGTTTCCACTGAAGCTGACCAGGACATTTCTTTTTTGGGCTACTTGGTGGCGCAGTTGTAAGCCCTGTTGCCTTGCAGCAAGAAGGTTGCAGGTTAGAGACTCGGCTTTGGCCTTTCTGCGTGGAGTTGCATGTCCCCCCCCCACACACACACACACACACACAAACACACACACACACAAGAAAAAAAATTACACCTACAACTTTGTTTCAAATGGCGTGGAGTGTATTATATATAACAACGTTTGCTAACTGAATACAACATCCAGCTCCTGGCCACCTTCTCACCACTTGTCAAAGTTCCACTGAAATAGTGATGATGACAACACCTGCCATCCCTTCATTCCTGGGAAATATGAAAGTAGTTGGCACCTTAGTAGGTCCTCCTCGAACTAGCTCTGTGTGTATGCTGTCGGTAATTGGTGATGGCCACTTGGCTGGGTCTGAAGGAAGAGGCTCATCATCACCTTCAATGGGACTCATTGGTTGATCGTTCAGGCTTCTCTATTGACAGAAAACAGAAGCGTAACTCAACACATTGCTATGTGGACCATTTCACATATTCTATTAAAATACAATATGTGACATAGAAATTTCTCTAATGTTTGCAGGACACACACACACACACACACTTGTGCAAAACTTACCTGACATATCTTGTTGGGGAGACGTGGCAGCTGGCTGTCCCTCATCAAGTTCACATATACTGGTAGGTCTCTCTATTGACAGAAAATGGAAGCATAACTCACCACATTGCTATATGGAACGATTCCCATATTCTGTGAAAATACTATTTAATGTCTATAGCTAAATGTTTGCTGGACACACACACATGTGCAAAACCCACCTAAAGTATCTTCCTGGGGAGATGTGGTGCCAGCAGACTGTCCCTCCTCGAGTTCAAATACTGGCCTACTGGTATGAACAGTGGAGGTAGATGGCTGTTCCTCAGTGGCAGCTGATGTCATCCCAAAATATCTGTGTAGGGCTCCTGATGTTGCATAAAACAAACAATACAATCTTCATGTCACGTCTGTTGCTTTAGCATTTTAATTAACATGTTACAATGAGCATTTACAGTTTTCAGCAGTGGTGGAAAGAATTCTGAAAATCTGTACTCAAGTACAAGTACTGTTACATTGCTAAAATATTACTCATTTACAAGTAAAAGTACTGGTGTTAGAGAAATACTCAAGTAAAAGTACAAATTATTCATAAAAACCTCAGAGTATTATTTTTTTTAACGGCTGATGTCACCATGACTTCTCCAGACTGGGGCTGCCTGGAAATTGTGTGTTTTCCTTTACCAAAAGTTAAAACACCAACAATCTATTAATCATTAATAATTGATAACATACAAAACAAGTGTTTTTCCCTAATTTTTTTGTCATTTTAAGTTTTATTTCCTTATTCAGCAAATGTCTCCGGCACACAAAGAACTAAATGACCAGAGGAGCCACAACTATTGATTAAATATCCATGAATCCATTTTAACTGGTTAAATTCTTCAACTCTCCCACACTGCTTCAAGGTCACTGTGAGTTAACATAGCCGCGGTGTGCTGTGCAGCACACATCACAACACGATGACATCATCGACTTGTACAGTGATGAAAGGCGAGACAGTCTCAACTTTCAGCTAAAAAAAGACCGCTCTAGCTATTATAGTTTTTATTTTATGGCAGTTTACAGTTTAAACAGGATCTTACTAGCAGGGCACCTCCAGCGGCCCGCTGCCGCTCTGTTTTTCGTGGGGTAAATAATACGTAGCTCATTTCCCGAGTCCAAAAAGAAAGGCGAATGGCGCCGGCGCGAGACCTGCCGCCCGCCGTCAATGTATTTCAGCAAAATTCTCAAAGACTAATTTTAATTTGATAGCGTTTGGTTATCAGCCTTTCAGTTTTCCCACTCTTAGCTTTTCATAAAAGCTCATTTGACAAAGAAAAAGCTAGCGGTTGGAAGTAGTTCTAAATACATCCAACGTAAGAAGCTAGCAAGACATTTGAAGGGATCATCATAGCACCATGCAAAACGTTCAGATTAGAGAGGTTAGTTAATCAATAAGTTGGGGGACAGGCGGGAAAAATACCAACTAAATAATAAAGAGATGCATACCTGCATCTTTTCCTCGTTTCTCCTCCTCTTCTTTTCTTTTTTTCCGAAATTGGGCACCAGATGGCTTCGACCGCTTCTTCTCCATTATGTTTGTGAGTGGTGATATGTGAAACGGTACCTGTATCCCTCCATCATCACTCTCCGAGATCCCTCCGCCCCCCACCTGATGAAGGGCGCTACAGAGGCGCGGCGGACACAAGGGGGCGCAATAAAATCCCAATAGAAACGCAAACAATGACTTTGTTGTGCTTTTATTACAGAAATATTATTATTGTCATCACTCATCACTATTATTATTATGAAGAACATGTGATTTCTATGTTTTGTTGATGTATCGGTTGATGGAAGAAAAAAAATAAATAAATAAAAAATAATAAAATAAAAAGAAATTAAATGCCGCCCCCTCCAGACTGCCTCCCTGTTCGGCCGCACATGTTGCACATATCAAGCTCCGCCACTGTACCAGAGGGAAAACTATCCTTCTCTTGTAAAGTTGATGAGCAGCAAAGCCCAGAAGGTTTTAAATAACTACACAGAACCACTGTTCTATGTTCCACCACAGCCATAAAACTTAATGAAATACTCATACTTCTTGTTTTTAAAAATATTATAAATAAAAACCTTTGAAAGGAAAAAATGCAAACCTGTAAAAGATTAAATAAATGTTATTTTCAGTCGACTGACGGCATTTCTTTTCGTAGGATTAGGCACAGAGAAGAAATATTTTTCTTTCATATAATGACAGCACAATTTATCGTCAAAGACTAAGTAATATGGGTGGAATGGAGAAAAATAGACAAAAAGAAAAGAAAGAGCACAGAGAGCATGACGTAGTTCTCCACAAAGAGCAGCCTTCCAGTGCCCCAGGAACACAACTCACTTAACCAATCAATTATCAACAAATTTCCCAGTTTGCAGAAATTCCTCCAGAGCACAGAAGGCAATTTAATTCTGTGTGTGTGTGTGTGTGTGTGTGTGTGTGTGTGTGTGTGTGTGTGTGTGTGTGTGTGCGTGTTTGCAGCTGTGGCTACAATGTATCTCATTATCACTAGTGTGTAAATGTGTGTGTGAATGTATAAATGACTGTGATGTAAAGCACCCTGGGTGGCTGTAGAACCCTAGAAGGCACTATATCTAATACAAGCCATTTACTATTTTGCAATTTCAAACTGAAAATACTTACCCTGGCAAGTATAAAAAAATATTTTATTCAGTCTGGGAACGCGGTCGAGGGGCGGGTTTTACTGTTGTCTTTCAAACGATCACCGCATGCTACTGGACAATGAACAATGTGACGTAGCTGCCAGTGGCAGATTTAGCAATTTGGGGGCCCAACAAGGCGAACACAGACATCAAGTCAAGTCAAGTCAACTTTATTTATATAGCACTTTATAACAGCATAAAAGCTGACCAAAGTGCTTAACAAGACAAAACGAACAGACATGGGGCCACTTACACTAAATTTCCAACAATCTTACCTTTAACCGGATTTGCGAAACGCTCCCCTCTTCTGGCATGAGTTATTTTCCCATTTTATTAGTCCTCCTCTTTTTTTCCTGTCTTTCTCTCCATTTGAGTGCTTTTGATATTTGCTGTTTTCTTTTTCCTGTCAGTGCTCCTGTCCTTTTGCCTTTGTTTATTTTTTTTCTATTTTCCATTTTGGTCCATGTTTTCCTCCCTTTAAACATTTTCCATTGTCTTTCCTTTCTGCTCCTTTACATCAAAAAATGACATCACTTTCAGAAGTGAAAATAAAAGCTTTTTTAAAGCAAGCAGTTTCTTTCTCTTATTGGAGCCACTAAGATAACTCCATTTCATGCTTCATGTTTTGGCTATCGCTTCGAGTTTGTGACGAATGCTCCCGCCTCTCTTCTTATTCTTCTGCTTTTTTTCTTCTTAGTTGTGGTCTTATGGCACTTGGCAAACAACAATTTGGTGCATTACTGCCACCAACTGGATTGGAGTGGAAAGACTACTGTAACGTCCAGCAATGGTCATTTTAGGTACAGTCTGACCTTTCAACATCTATTCAACATCTGGTCAGAAAGGAGACACAACACTGCATGTGTTCCCTTTAAATGAGCTTGGCTTCATTCCAGCTGGGACTCACAGACTCTGTAAGTCTGAAAGATAAACAATAAATTTCTTTCCCAAGGTCCCATCTGTCTGCCTCCACAGAAGGAAGAACTCCAGCTCGAATCAACTGCTAAATTCAAGAATGATTTCTTGAATCAATATGAACTTCTTCCATGACTTATAATCTAGATAATCATTAAATAAACATTTGTTTATTACTACTTATAATAATTATATTATAATGAAAAGCTTCATTAATATGTGCTCACTGAATGGATGTCATGTTATGTTTATGTCTGCTAGAACCTACCGTGTGTTCAACATGTTTTGACCACGAGGTCCTCACATCTGCACTCACACAATAACAAGTACGGCTAAGTTAAACCCTGACACACATAGTATTAAACCAGTCAGAACATCCTGTATCAAGAAGGATTGTTTCTGAGTTGTCTTGGTAACATATCTCAAACTTGTCAGTCTCTGATTGGCTGTACAAGTCATGACATCAAAACCTTAAAACTGGGTCATCCTGAGTGATTCGACAGTTCTAGAGAATCGCTTCAGGCCGGCCACCTGTAGTAAACCATCAAAGATTTTGACACGTCGTCAAAACCTTTTTGCACCTGCAAAGCTGATGAGCAAACAGTTCCTGCAGAAACAAAGCTGATATTATTAGACTCCTTAAGAGTCCGCCAGGCGCACAGTTCCATCCAGCTGTTGTGACCCGAGACATCTCTGGACTGAAGAGTCGGTACCACGGTATTCTACAGCCCTCCGGTGCCAGAGATCAGCCGACCCCTGCAACTTTTGGATCCACCAAGAGGGTCTCTCCAAAATGGGTGAAGTAGACACGACAGATTGCGTCTGATGTTCTTCTGATGATAACAACTTTATAGTTTAGAGCAAACCAAATTATTTTCACCAGAACTCAGCTTACTTTGATAAGGAGGCTCCTGGCTGGCTCGCCATTAAATGTAGCGTTAGCAAATCAATGGTTTTTATTTGTTATGACCAGGAAGATGTAATATTCTATATAAATATAAAATACTAACCTGCTAGGTCTTTATTGTAATTATTCAGAAGATTCTAGGATTTAATTTGGAAGATTATAGATCTTCTGAATTAAAACCCATAATCTTCTGAATGAAATCCTATAATCTTCTGAATAATTACAACAAAGACCTAACAGGTTAATATTTTATATTTATATGGAATATTACATTTTCCTGGTCATAACAAATAAAAATCATCGATTTGCTAACGCTACACTACCAATCGCTTCCTGTTTGTGCATCAGCGTCTTAAAGGAATAGTCCATTGTGGCACTGACAGACGGGTGCTGACGATCAGGGCTAGGGGGCCCCCAACATAAGGGGCCCCAGGCGGCCGCTGACCTATGCCTAAAGGTAAAACTGCCACTGCTCACCGCAACGGATGTCGGAAAACGAGGCAGTCCGCTGTTAAAGGAGAAAATACATCCTTTTTCTAAACAAAGGACTTAAATACATCTATCTGGACCTGATTCCAAAAAATGCTCAAGTCCAAATTGTTCAAAATTGATGTCAAAGCCGTTTCAAACAAGCAGTCGCCATCTTGTTCTACTCTGTCGCATCATCCCACCCACCAAACCAATAGAGCGCCTTGATTGGCCCGCAAAGCCAATAGAGCGCTATGATTGTCGCAAATCTCAAATGACCACTGGAGGTCCCGTTTGTGCATGCAAATGTGGGAAAAAGAGCTTTTGTTCACTCAGCTCCTTCTACATGGAACAAGCTTAAAAAAAAGACTGGAATTTAACTGAATTAATTTCACTAAACACTTTCAAGTCCAGAATGAGATCATTCCAGTCAAACTTTTTACATTGTGATTGTTTTTCATGATCATATGTAATTGAATTTTTCTTACTTTGTAACTGTTTTGCTGCCTCTTGGCCAGGACTCCCTTGTAAAATGGTTTTTTAACCTCAATGGGACCATTCCTGGTTAAATAAATAAATAAATAAATAAATAAATAAATAAATAAATTGGCGCACAGTTGTGGACCAATTGGTTTGAAACCCTGATAGAGAACTGTGATTGGCCAACCAGAATACTGTTTGGGGGCCGCAGAGGTTCCTGTGGAGCGTTCCCATCAAATTTTTCAAAACAAGTGTTCGCTAGGCTAGAAAGTCCAAAGTGCTGCTAAATTAAACAAATATTTTTCAAAATATTTCAATTAAAACATTTAAAAGGAAGTAATTGTACACCTATAATTTCTGACCATTAACAGCTTGTTTTGTGCAGCACAGTGAGCGGGCAGAACATTGCTGCTACTTCCTCTCTGGTAGCATCACATCAAGAAACAAAAAAATATATATATCAAAATGAAAAAAAAAACTGTTCTAATCTAAAACAATTTCCTTTTAGAATCAGAAGCAATAACATATGACTAAATTATTATTTTCCTTTATACGGCTGCATGAAACAATTTGCAGAAGAAACACTTTAGTGTCTGACGTAAATACCTCTGTATGTCCACGGCAATTTCCTCTATTTGTTCAATGCCACCTCATCCCGTTGCCATAGTGATACTGTCACCCTGTGTGTTTGCTGGAGACATCCACAACCATAAGGAGGTTTTCTTCTTAATTGTTGCATCAAGACTGTTCACCAGGGAAACAAATGCCAATTAAAAATTACTTCACACAATAGTTTGATGTAGAGCTTTATGAATTAAAAAATGTAATCCTCATTTCAGTCCGAATGTTAGAATAATCTAAAGGAAACACTAAATTGGTGCATTTTTCGTAGCAATACTTAAGTTGAGTGATTGTGTGTTTAATGACTTGTTTTGATCATAAAGAGCACAGGTCAAAAAGCTAAATTTAAAATACATGAATTTGATTAGCAATTAGAAATTAGAAATGATCTTTTTTACAAAATGCTGAAATTCTGAAAATGGGATTACTTGTTCCAAATGTCATCAGAAATGATAGAGCAGGGCTAATCATTTCTGGTCCTTGAGGGCCGCTGTGTGGCACATTTTAGGTTTAACTCTGCTTCAACACACCTGTTTCAATCAGCAGGTGATTAACAGGCTTCTGCAGAGCCTGATGAGCTGCTGCACAAATGATTCAACAACTGAATCAAGTGTGTTGGACCAGAGAAACCACTAAAATGTGCCCAGCCCTCGAGACCTGGATTTGAATAGCCCTGTCATAGAGCAATATTTTGGGTCATTTAGAGACATTTTAGTGATTTTTGGGATAATTTGATAAAACAAAACCTAAAGAATAGTCTAGAAAAGGGTTCTCGAACTCCCATCCTCATAGGTAACAATCCAGCATGTTTTAGTTGTTTCTCTGCACACTTGTCAAAGCATTGACTAAGCACAGGGCCCTGAGGAGCTCCATAAAAATAAAACTAAAAACTAAAAAATAAATTGTATTTTTTTCTCCTCCCGAGATCCAAATTTGTATTTTGTGTGATGTAAAATAAAATTAAATAAAAATATTGACAGGTTTCCTAGAAAACAGAAATTAAAGATATATTTTTTATTTAAATTCAACATCAAATGTTTCTAAAAAATTCAAAAAAGGTCTAAGTTTAAGAGAATAAATATTCTAGTGCAAGAAGCCAATGTCCTCATATGTGATCACAGGGTCTCAGGAGGATTTATACCTTGTTTATCAGACTTTTAATAATGAATATAATCCTGGTAAAAGAAAAAAAAAAGGAAGAAATCTGAGACAAAACAATAATACATTTTCAGATTTGTTTTGGATTCAGATGACTAGCGGACTTACTAAAATGAAATCTAATGTGTTTTATGTGGTGCATTTATGCTGATTTGAACTTAACATGCACAATTAATAAAACATCTGTTCATTTTTCTTATAATAAAATAAAAACACTGTGACCAGGTAAAATGTCGCACACACTCATGTTTTAGAGTGTGTGTGATATATAATAATCCCTGTATCTGGGCTGAGTCATCATTAGCTGAATAAATGTAAGTAGATTTCAAAAGAGATTCAGAAGATGGAGCTAAATCCTCTCGAGTCTTTCGTCTGCCTACGGCTTCACTATTAGAAGATCCTCACTTTTAATCATCTTGCTCATTAGTTATTTGAATTGGGTCTAGTGGTGGTTCTGATCATAAAAGTCAAGTATTAACCCAGAAAAACGCAGCCTGTAAGATTATGTCCTCTGCATTTCATTAGTATCAATTAAGCTAGAATAATCTGTGTGTGTGTGTGTGTGTGTGTGTGTGTGTGTGTGTGTGTGTGTGTGTGTGTGTGTGTGTGTGTGTGTGTGTGTGTGTGTGTGTGTGTGTGTGTGTGTGCTAAGTCCTTCAGGGGTACGTCTGAGTTAAAAAATGCTCATAAAATATGTATGTGGAGTAACGAGGTAGGTTTTAACGTTGCAAATCTGCAACGCCTGCCTCCAGAGGGTTAAATCTATAATCTGACTAAAAACGGTGAATCCTACCAGAATATAAACATTTAAAAACAATATAAAATCATAAAAAATTAAACAATAATAATAATATTCTAATTTAAGAAATGCATGGCAACGTTGCTTAAAACTGATAATTACATGTTTTTTCATGTGAATTGATTCCTAGACGGGATGAAAGAATCAGGAAAAGCTGCTAATTTATTCACCTTTTAACTGCAAATATTCAGGCAGCATTGGAAAAACATTTTTTTTACAACAAACTTTTTCATTCATGCCTATTTATTAATTTGTCATTTTCAGGTAAACTCGACTAACTTTAGCAGAGAATGAAAATAGTGAAAACAACTCTGACAGCCGTTTACAGTCCTGCAGCTCCCTTTGTGTCAACGTTTAAGATTTCTCTCGTGCTTAAGTTTTTCAGCCTGTCTTCCTAAAATGGATTTATTTGCATTCTAAAGAAAAAACAGCGGAGATATTAGAAACAATTAATTATTGTAACTGTGAAAATAGATGGCTGTACATGATGTAAGCAGTCAATTTAAGGTTTAGTATACAATCTATTTTTTACTGAACAATAATCACACAACAGCTTATAAAACTCTGCATACGTACATAAGCAGCTGTGCAAGCTTGCATACTTCTAAATGTGTTCTAGTGCTCACAGTCCTATAATAAGTAGCTGCTTATGTCAGATCAAATTTCCTGGACTTCATTCATGAGAAAAGCATCCAAACTCTGATTATTCTGTTATCAGATTTAATTTACTGTATAATTAAAAAAAAGAAAAAAAAAACCATAATAAGCTCCTCTTAGGACTTTGTAACTGAGTGTGTAAACATCCCACAGAACCACTAGGTGGCAGACTCTAAACACAAACGCCAGAGATGAGTTTCACCAGTTGTTAATGTCACTGATCAGAGGAGATGAAATGAAAAACAAACAAAAAAGAAAGAAATAACAACATATTCTTTAAAAGGGACATATTTGCTAATTTAAATTGAAAACAGGAGACACGGTTTCCAGGAATTGCTGTGTCCCTCAATAGATCATTAACAGCGATGATCTTGATTTTTGCTTTATTTTTCCCCTTTTGTGATCATTTCTATCTTCTTTATAATGGTGACATTAGGTACACTCACAGTTGAAGCAGTATACAGGCATCCTGATGATTTATTTATTCATTCATTTTTTATCTGACACTGGAGGGCAGGAGTGCTTTACCAGAACTGATACGAAAAGTGCAAAAAGGCTAAAATATGCACAGATCTCAGTATTTTTGTTGTTTAAAATTATGAATATATATATATATATATATATATATATATATATATATATATATATATATATATATAAAGATAAATTAGGAGAAACTGAATTGCCTTCAGAAGACATTTAAAGGTTTCCCACCCTTTTCACTACTCTATTGCAGGTATAATAGCGGAGTTGAAAAAAACAACCAAACACTCACTAAGTCCAGAAAAATATATTTAGTTTTAATTAACACAATGTTACAAGATAAGGTTCCTACTTAAAGGAATACTTTTGCTGATTTATTCATCCCATGCACGTTAATAATAAAGTGCTTTATACTAATGCTGTCATGTTCTGTGTCCCTCTGTTCCCTGCCTCCTCCTGTTCTCACTCCAGGTTCTCCTCTTGTGTCCCATTATTATCCCCAACCCTCTCTAGACTTCCCTCAGGTGTCCTCCTAATCACTCCCTGATAATTCTTAGTCAATCTTATTTTAGTCCTTCTCATCCATCTAGTTATTAGTTGTTTATTTTGGCCCTCAGTCTTTAGGTTTAGTTTTATCCGTGTTTTATAGGTTAAGGTTTTTCTGCCATCCTGCATGTTACTTTCCCCTCATTTAGGTTATTGTACGCACCTGCCTTCCCTCCAGATCTCACTCCTCACACCTGTCACCTGTTCCCCTGATCACCTCCCGCTGTGTTTAAAAACCCTGTCTTGTCCTTCAGGCCTAGTCCACACGTAGCCGGGTTTTTTTTTTAAACGAATATCCGCCCCTCCAAAAACTTGCATCCACACCACCTCGTTTAAAATAAAAACTCTGTCCACACGTACCTGGATAAATACGTTGTTAAGGACATGCCAGACCTGTAGGCGGCAGTACTTCCCCCGTTCTTAACCTCGTCCCTCGTCTGTGGTCTTCCGCAAGGAGCAGTAATTCCGCTTGCAAAAACAAACATGCAAAAACAAACATGCAAAAAGCGCTTGGACAATTGATAAAGCGAGCGCAGCTCTGAGGGCATCCATGCTGTCAGCCAGTGTAAACACAGGTCGCACACGTGATGTCAGCATTTTTTTGTCGCGGAAAGTGACGTTGCGGACCTTAAAACTCCGGTTTTGTCTGTCCACACGCAGACACCCAAAACGGAGAAAACGCAGATCTTCACTTTGGCCGGAGTTTTTAAAAAATATCCGTTTTCGTGTGGATGACAGGCCAAAACGTAGAAAAATATCTACGTTTTGGCAGATCCCCGGCTACGTGTGGACAGAGCCTCAGTGTTTGTCGGTCTATCGTTGCGTCTACGTTGTTCTGTTCCCTCCCGAGATTTGCCCGAGTCTGTGCTCAGTTGTGAGCTTCTGTTTTAGTTTTGGACCTCTGGATCAAGCCTCCTTTAAATAAAGGATTTACTTATTTACATCTGCTCCTGTCTTGTGTTCTGCGTATTTGGGTCCAAACCTCCTGCTCAGCATGACAAATGCAGTGTTACTGCCAACTAATTAAAGTGTTAAAATATAACCCATGTTGTATAAAGATTTATGGTACCCAGAAAAATGATATATGAAGCACTTTTCTGATTAAAATCAAAGTTTGTTTTAACTTGAGCCACCATGGTTTGGAATATAATTGACTTTGAACCTTGCCGTGCGTCAATCAGAGGTCGCTGTCGTGAAAAGGGTAGAGGCCTGGTTCTGCGGTCCTCGGGTCAGCAGCCATATACTTTTGGGGTTTTATGAAGTAACCAAAACAAACATGGTGTCCATTCAAGAGATCCGTAACTGTTTATTTGTGAGATCACAGCAAAAAGTAAAAATAAAAAAAAGACAATCTTAGGTGTGTTCTTGCTGTGTCTTTCTAAATCCATGCTTTCGTTCTTTTTTTAAACTCTGAAACAGTTTTGTTTACCTGTTTGTAGCTACAGTTTTGCCGACGGCTGCCGGCTTCTTCTATGAGTCAGAAACAGAAGGCAGCATAGCATTTATGGACATGAAAATCACCAGACAGACCGACGGGACCCTAAACATAAACACATACAGGAAACCAACACACACAGACCAATATTTATTATGGACATCAGAACACCCCACCATACACAAAATGTCAGTAATCAGAACATTACATCACCGAGCAAACATAATAACAGAAGAGAGAGACTGTAAACAAGAGGACAAACACATACAATACGCTTTAAAGACCTGCGCATACCCGACATGGGCAATAAACAAAGGAAAACAACAAACAACAACAGAAAGCAAAGAACAACCCAAAAAAAGAACCACAAACCCAGAAAGACAAGAACCAAAACCAGTGATAACCCTACCATACATCAGAGGCATAACGGAAAAAATAAGAGCAACAATGAAAAAACACAACATAAACACACCAACAAAGCCATACACAACAGTTAGAAACAGACTAGTACACCCAAAAGACAAAATATCAGCTGGACAAAAATGTGGAGTCATCTACGAAATCCCATGCAAAATATGCAATAAAACATACATAGGAGAAACCGGACGCCAACTCAATACACGGACAATAGAACACAGAAAGGAGTGCGAGAAAGAGGCAAATCATAAACACACAAGAGCGGCAAAAGAAGAAGCAGGAAGTACAATAAAAAAGTCAGCCGTAACAGATCATTGCTTAAGAGAAAACCATATAATGGACTGGTACAGCACACGGATCATAACCACCGAACAACAGAAATACAAAAGATGGATAAAAGAAGCAATCGAGATAAGGAGACGTGGATGTGGGACCATGAACAGGGACGACGGAGTTTACATGCTGGACCACGCATGGGACTGCATCGTCGGAGAGGGGAGAGCGGGCAGTAGAGGGCGACAACGTGCTCTGCTGCCCGCAGATCAACGGAGAAGGAAGTGACGCGCCACCATCAGCGTCAGCCTGAAGAAGCCGGCAGCCGTCGGTGAAACTGTAGCTACAAACAGGTAAACAAAACTGTTTCTGTGTTTAAAAAGAGAACGAAAGCATAAAAAAAGACAACAGCGTTATTGTAGATAATATGAAAGACCCAGGGTCGGTGCTAGCCATTTGGGTGACCTAAGCTCGAATTCTCTGTCATATCAGCCAGTAGGGGAAAAATATGTTTGAGAAATGTTGGCCTTTCCAGGTGTCTGTACCAGCAACCTGGGTACGCAGAGGATACTGGTGAAGCGGTTAATTTAAACATTAGGATTCATGATTCATGTGTAACCAACTAATTTAGAAAAGGGGACGTGTAAGTGAGTCACCACGGTTGCAAGCCCAGCTTGCTGTGAGTCAGAGTGTCCCATGAGTGAAAACAAGATGGAAAAACATTCAGGGTCGAAGCCCCATCAAAAAATTAACGTTAAGTTATGCAAGGCAGCCATTTTGAGCATGCGCATGT
>NC_091746.1:78349360-78454360 GCF_043380555.1 Nothobranchius furzeri | reverse complement strand
AGCTTGGCAGACGTCATGAGAGTTTCATCAAGAAAAAAGTTAAATACCACAGAATGAGAAAAAGAAATGATTTTACATCGAATGCAGCTTAAACCTGATTTACATGGACATGAAGTCTTCAGTGAAATTATTGAAGATGCCTGTGAAAAGGTGCATGCATTTGCAAGCATATTTCTTATTTCAGATTTTTTTATTTAAAGATATTTTACCTGAGGCAAGGATTAGTCGAAGAAATAAATATGTTGATTCTCGGATTTGTGCAGCTAGTTTACAAAGGTGGTTCATCACTGGATGCTGGAAACCTGCTGCAGAGCAAATTTACCTGCATTGGAAATTATCACAAAAACACACCACTAATGAACCAGTCAACACCCACAGAGGATGCAAAATTAAATTAGACCTTGGCGAAGGGTTGAAGAGAGTCAGAATCTGTTAATCTGCAGTTGCCTTATTTTTATAAGGCAAAAACAAGTGCAATAGGTTTATTACCAACATGCTACAGTGATGTGTTATTAGTGTTTACTGCTGCGGGAAAATTTTGCTAAATTATTAGCAACTACCAAATTTTTATTCTTCAATTTGCCTTTGTTGAATTTGATTAAATGTCTCAACTTGACTGAACAAACTGCTACACAATGTTGAAATACAACTATATGAATGAAAGTATAAAAGAGTTTTTCCAAGTGGTGGTAGGATGAAGGAAAGCTTCATCTGCTGTAATGATGTCATTCTTGTCGTCTATTGTGGTGAAGCTTTGGTTTACTGATCTGTCGAATTTTAACCTTCACATTTTCTCATGAGATGTTAACACGACAAAAAAAAAAAGATGCCATGTACAAGCACTTGCAATCAGCTTCCTCGTCTGAGCCCAGCCTTGGACACAGGATAAGGAATTCTCTCATCCAAGGGGGGCCAATTAGAACTGTTGCTTGTTCAGATTACAAGGAAGTCATTTGAGGAGGTTTGGGCATCCCAGTCTCCCACATGGATGTTTTTTGGGCAGGTCCTCCTGGAATGAGATCCTGGGATAAACCTGGGGATTATAAATCCCCTCTTCTCTGGGATTCCCTTTAAGGAGCAGGAGAAATGTTCAAATTTCCCTCCAGGACCTGTTTCCTAGTGACAAATAAGGAATGGATGCGTATTAAGTTGACCAAATATTTTATTTTAAGTTGTTGTATTATTTAGATTTTTCTCACACGTGTGTAAACTGCAACAATCGCATGTCCCTCAGCAATAATTGTGATAAAATTCCTGGAATTTGGCCTTTTAATCCCCATTGTGATGCTCAATTTAGAATGTGACCACTTACAACAAGCCTTCTGCTTTATGCTCATATTGGTGCACAGACAATACCCAAGAGCATCCAGTTGTTTACTTGTAGTCAAGCTTGTGGAGCTTTGATGCTCATGGAGAGTTATCTTCTAAATACACGGGTCTGAACTCTCTTCCCTTTTCCAGAACAGCCTGTTGTAGCTGTAGGGATTTTGCTGCCTATAGCCAAATCCACATTTATTCCACAGTGGTGTTTTTACTGTCCCTTTCCATGCCTTAGAAAAAATAATAGGCTAGAAAGACGAGCTGCTCAGCAATGTTGAGTGGCAAAAACATGTTTTGGTCAGTGTTTCATGGCCTAAAAATAACAAACATGTGCAGTAATTTGCTGACGTTTTCTTAAAGTACATCACAAACGTGTTCCAGAAGCATTTGAAACCTCTTCAGGAACTGTGTAAAGGTGTGATCTCACTCCTTATTGGTACAAACACAACCACTTAGAGCTGTCATCGTCTGAGAGATCAGCTCTAAACCAGAGCATCCCTGACTGAAGCAGCGTCGTCTAAAAAGAGACGAAACAAGCCACAGTGGGCTTCTTACATCATATCTTGGTTTTTTTAGGTTTGAGATAGATTTTACTGGACTTATTGTGACAGTTTGGGCGAGTTAGAGACTAAAAATGGTCGTAAACTTAAATTATGTGAGACCTCTGCATGTGATGTTTAAGTGTTCTGCATTCCAAGTGAATCTGAGCAGCGACTCGAACGCTCAGCCAAGTCAAAACTGATTCATGATTTTGACCTCTGTAAAGAGACTTTTCAGGAAACCTCATACCTGCTTGATTCATTTCTTCATGTGAGATTAAAAAAATATACTTATTGTACTTTTCTGCTGTGTACTTAATGATTAAGCGAGACAAAAATGACTTTCAGCATCAAAGGTTGGATAGGATTTCAGTACAGTCTTTCACCGGCCATTTATCATCAGCTACAATTACAGTTTTCTTTTAATTCCTAAAAGAAAGTAGTTTTTCCAGACATCAGTAAAATAGAGTTGACTCTTACTGGACAGCTCCATTCATGTTCAAAGAAACATGAAGCTAAAGATTCGGTTTCAGGCTGGATTGTGAATGCCATTCAACATCTCTGGCTTAGGCCAGCCTGAAAACACAACTTAGAGGTATTAATAGGCATCTGTGAGTGCAATGGTGGAGGAAAAATGTTGAAGTCAGTGTCAAGTATCAAATGTTTTAATCAAACTGAGAAGGTTCGAAGTCTGCTTAGCAATCATCTAGTGAAACATTTGCATTTGTGTCCTGAGTCGAGGTCAGCAGCACCTACTGTAAACCATGATGTAGTGCACTACTTTCTCCTCCTAAGGCACTGGATGGTGGACCAGAATCTCCTCAAAGCCATATGGAAGTCTTGCTTTATGGCCTCACCGAACTCCTCCCAAGCCGCATTCTGCTTGAACCGCCAGTATCCATCAGCTGCCTCTGGAGTCCCACGGGCCAAAAATCTCCAATAGGACTCTTTCTTCAGCTTGACAACATCCCTAACCGACAGTGTTGACCAGCGGGTTCAGGGTTTGCTGCCATGACAGTCACCGATGATCCTGCAGCTGCAGCTCCGTTCAGCCTCCTCAAAAATGGAAGCACAGAACGTGACACACTCGGACTCACTGACCCCTGCCTCCCCTTGGACAGTGAGTGGGAAATGAAGCTCTTTCTGACTGGAGAACATGGTGTTCATTATGGACAATCCATGGCGAGTGCAGAAGTAATAACAATATGCTGCTTGGATTCAGTTCAGCAGGGTGTTTCCTCCCAACCACACCTCTGGTCTCTCTGCTGTTGTCCATGCATTGAAGTCCACCAGGACTATCCGGAACTTCTCAACCTCACACACACTTTCTCAGGCTCCTTTCCCATCAGAGAGGTGAAATTCCACATGCAAAGAGCCAGCTTCTACAGCCAAGTATCAGACTTCCCTTTGACTACCACTCATCACACAGTGCACCCGGTCCTTTTGGTCCCTCCCACGAGAGGTGAGGAATGGGAAGTGTATATATAAATATATATATATATGTATCTGAAATAAAAGATTTCCCAATGAGCAGAAGATGTTTATTCTTCTTCAGTACCTGCAAGGTTGCAGTAAATGACACAACATGTCTATTTTTCTTGTTATTTTCTTATTATAAGTGAAACTTCATGTTAGTCATGAATACCTACACATGCCCATGTTTCCTTCCTGTGAACCCCTCCTGGGCCAGCAGCCTCCACAGCCACACTTTGTAGAAGTGCATTAAAATGGATGGTGTTTCCTACATTTCTAGTTTTTTCTTATGAAAGTTACCATCAGGAAGACCACGCAGACCAGCTGAGTGTGTGGATGATTTGCATTTCGGGCACAGACTGTCTGCTAAAACAAATTTGGACTTCATTATGCACATGCTCATTTAATGCCCATCTGTATGTCTATGTTCGCTCTGGTAAAATATGCAGACTTTACTCTAGATTCAACTATGGGAGAGGTTAATTTAAGACGCCAAATTAGCATTTCTTTCTTAAGTACATTTTACTTAAAACAATGGCGGATTATTACATAAAAAAAGTTTCCCATCTCACCACGGTCTCATCCTTTCAAGCTCGGGTCATCTACCTGGTACTTCCTTAATTTCTCATGTTCCCTTTTCCTGATGTTGCCATCACTTGGTATTGCCACATCAACCACAAGGGCTGTCCTCTGTTGTTTGTCACCACAAAGTCCGGTTTTCACCATCACCATTTTGTCAGTGCTTGGCTCACCCATTCTCTAGGGGGTGTTTCCCACTATGACCTTGAGGCTTCCAGTCAACACTCTGCACAGATGTTCCTGTACATTATGCCAGATACTTGGTTGCGGCGTTCCTTCCCACTGTGCAAAGACCTAGTTTGGATGTCCTAGAGACGTGGTCTGGACCAACGGACTCAATATAGACATGATCTGCACGTCCATCTGACATTGATTGTTTGCAGAGTTACACCCTACAGTTAATTGGTGGGCTGTCTCAGAGGCCTCTTTGCATAACTTACACCTTGGGTCTTCTCTGGTGTGGTTTTGCAAACACTGCAATGTGTTTTGGCTCTTTTGGCCGGCTTGAGGTGCGCATTCACCGGCGAGGGGTGTTGATTCACAGAAGCAGGGGGAGGACCTGAATGTGCAATGCAGTTTTCCACCTCCACATGGTACCCTCTGAGAAAAAACTTTAACCACTGTTATATTTTCAGATTTGTTTGAACACAACAGAGATTCACTTTGGTGTCTCCCCTGCTTTGACTGTAGCTTATGCTCATCATTCCTGACTAATTTTAGTTTTCCACATAATGTGGTCATCTAAAAACCATCCAGTGTGCACCAGGTAAGGTAACGCTTTGCCTTCCCACAGAAACCCACTTAAAGATTCTAACTATCCTTATAAAGGACCACTGGGGATTTTTCTTTATGCTGAAATCACTCATGAAAATTTGATCTTTTGGACACAATTCAGAACTTCTTCTGTTTGATTTTCTTCCAATGAACCCTGTTAGCTTCTCTTTACTGGTATCTCCATGTGATTTATATCCACCTACTATAGGCAAAAATCCTGGGGGGACAGAGGGGACATGTCCCCCTCTGACATAAATGTGTCCCCCCAAAACTCCATAAAACACAAAGTGTTTTTTGTTTTAACAATATGTTCACTTTTGTTGAACGCACAATGCAAGTTGTGTTACTTAAAAACCAACACATTCTCACTCCCAGCGCGTCAAAAACAAACGCCTGGTCAGGCGCCCTCCACGTCAGACCCCTGACGGCAAAAGTGCCCTTTTTCGTTACTTATGTGCGAAAAGGGGGTTTTTCCCTTATTTGACTGCAGATCCCAATGCAGCATAAAACTGACGTGATGGGATGTCTGCTACCGTTGCATCCCAATGCAGCGTTACACTGACACGATGGGATGTCTGCAGCCAGGGCACCAAACAAACTCATTGTTCCTCACCTTAACCTTGTCCTCTTATTTAACCTTATCGTCTTATTTAACCTTCCCCTCACCCCCATCCTAACCTTAACCATCTTGCTAACGAACACATTAGTGATATTTCGATCGCTCTAAAAGCCGGCTCTATGAAGTGAACGGCGGGAGGCGCCTTGTCATTGGTCGAGTTTGGACCGAGCCAACGCGAGGGGGAGGTTTCAACTACCACGGTGGAGGTTTAAAGTAGAGGGTATGTGTAACCTGCCCCTCGCCAGATGGTATGTGCTAACGTTCCCCTTGGGCGGCAAATACGAAAATTCACAGTCAGACTCTGACTGTCAGAGTCAGAATGCATGGGAAACAAACGCTTGATCACAGTGAGAGTAACGTTTTAGGTAGCAAGAGGGTTAAGGTTAGGATGAGGGACAGGGGAAGGTTATAAATAGTGAAACATTAAGGTTTAGGTGCGGTTAAACGAGCTGGTTCGGTCCCGCATCAGCAGATATCTAATCACGTCAGTTTTACGCTGCATTGGGATCTGCAGTTACAAAAGGGAAAAACCCCTTTTCGCACATACTGTAAGTAACGAAAAAGGGCACTTTTGGCGTCTGGGATCTGACGTGGAGGGTGGCTGACCAAGCATTTGTTTCCGACGCTTAGGGTGTGAGAATGTGTTGTAAAAACACACAGTTTGAGAGTTAGAAGAAGTGAAAAATTTACACACACACACACACCCTCCCCGCCACCTAATCCTCAGTGGTTCAGTCCAACGATCGGTTTCTCCGATGAGAGGGGTTGCTGCTGTTTGTACCCAGAGTGCGCTGCGAGGTGCAGAGAAGAGCAGAGCGACATGTAAATACGTAGTTGCCTGGTGAGTTTTTTAATGCATTCAGTCGTGCTTTTAATGTAAAAAAAAAAAAAAAAAAAGGTTATTGGTCACTACACTTGTTCAACAAGCACAACACAGGACACATAAAGCTACAGTTCAGCTCCCTTGTGTGGTCTGGCATGTTTAACATTGACAACATATATTGTTAGCTTAAGCAACATGATGTGCATCAGGATTAAGGACGGGGAAAAACGCCGAGCTCTGACAATTTGTTAAAATTATGGAGTTTTTTCTGGAAAAAGCGACGTAAAGGTTGGTGGATCTGAAAGATAAGACTGCTGGCAGTGTCACGCCCTCGAAAAAAACGAAACTGCAGCACCAACAAAAAGATAATTACGAAGCGGAAGTGTCTGAACAGGTGGAACAAAGTGACGTGGCAGGTGCGCAAGAAAGCAAGGAGCTGTCAGAATTGATACGATCGATAATAAGAGAGGAGATGAGTGTGGTGGTTGAAAAAGTTAATACCATCACGAATTATATTTCAACTTGTGTAAGAAGACTGGGCGAAGTAGATGGAACCTTGTCTGATATGGATACCCACATAAAGTTGGAAGCGGAGTGCAGAACACTGAAGAGGAAAAATGCAGAGCTGATGGGGAAAGTTGAGCGGCTTGAAATGGATAGCCATAAAAACAATCTCTGTGTTTTTGGATTACCAGGTGAGGTGGAAAAAGGCAAGCCAACAGCTTATATGAATGAACTATTTAAAGATTTATTTCAAGGAGAGCTGGAGTCTGAGCCTGAAGTGGAATGGGCGCACCGGATTGGACAAGAGAAGAAAGGGGGTGGAAGAGGGATGGTTGTGCACCTGCAAAAGTTGCAAAAGTTGTCAATGAAGGAGAAGATTATAGAAGTGATGAAAAAGGAACGTGTCTTACAAGTACGAGGAATGAAGTTAAAGATTTTTCCGGATCTGACAAAGGAGATGGCAAAGAAACGGGCCGGTTTCTGGGAGATCAGAGCTAAACTGAAGAGCGCAGGAGCGAGACACGGAATGGTCTTTCCAGCTACGCTGATCCTAACTTTTAAAGGAGAGACAAAAAAGTTTCAGGAATGAAGTGAGGCTGAGATGTACTGTAAAACTGTGATTGAGCCTGGACTTAAGAAATAATGACAATTGATATTAATTAAATAATAGCTAAAAGGCGTGAAGATGACCTTTCAAGAATTGGACTGAGAGCACTATTGTAGATCTCGCTATGGTTAACTATCGTTTGAACCCACATAACGATTTATTTTTGAAAGACTTCGTCATGAGCTGACAGAATGAAGCAGAAATTTATTTTCATTACAATGTTAAAGATTTTTGTGACTGTCTGTGTGTGTGTGAATGTGAGTGTGTGTGTGTGTGTGTGTGTGTGTGTGTGTGTGTGTGTGTGTGTGTGTGTGTGTGTGTGTGGTTGGTGTTGGGATAAAGGCTGTATGGAAGCTCAGTGTGAAATCATAAATAGAAGAAATTCAAAACAAATCTTCAATGGCTGATAAAATTTTGTTGCAAAAAAGGAGGGTTTAAATGAGCTCATTTGAATGTGTGTAGATAAGGAATAAAATAGAAGATATTCAAGATATTGTAGAAAAGTATAATTCACAGGTAACGGTAGTAACAGAAACACATTTGGATTTGACAATAAATAGTTCTTTATTAGACATAAATGGTTACAGTCTTTTTAGATTGGATAGAACTTTACATGGTGGTGGTGTCCATGGACGTAATTTTTGGGGGGGGGGGGGGGCAGGGGGGATATGTCCCCCCCACTTTCTCCAAAGTCAAGTTTTCACCCCTGCACTTTTACCAATACTTTATATTAAATTGGCACTGGTTGAGCTCTAGGACCAAGCAGAAAACAACCATTTGTGTTGAAGCCTGTTTCCCATTAGAACATACTGTAAAGAGCCCCCCCCCCCCCCCCCCCCCCCACACACACACACACACACAAACGTGCCCCCCCCCCACTTCTAAAGTGAAAATTACATCCATGGTGGTGTCGCTTGTTATATTCAAAATCATATTCCTGTTGAGGTAAGAACAGAGTTCACAATTACAGGTGTGGAAGCACTCTGGTTACAGTTACAATTTCCTGTTTTAGTTGGATGTTGCTACAGACCGCCGGATGCTGCTATAATGTATCTCCATCAAATAGGTGAAATGTTAGATATGGTTTGTGACACAGGAAATGAGATTTACCTATTAGGGGACTTAAACATAGATTGGAAATCAAGAAATTGCTCATTAAAGAGCAAATTACTCTAATTTTCTAATACTTTTAATTTGTCACAAGTTGTAAAAGATTTCACAAGAGTGCAGGTTAAAAATAATGGTGTATGCTCTAAAACGAGTATTAATTTTTACTAATATGGCTGAATTATGTTCTGAGGCAATTTCTGTTCCATTTGGTTGCAGTGACCATAATTTGGTTGCTGTTAAAAGAAAAGTTAAGGTGCCAAAAGGTCAACAATTTATATATAAAATACTTTTTTTTAAAACTTTAGTGAAAGTGATTTTGTAGAAGAAATAAGAAACGTAGATTGGACAGAAGTAACAAAGGAGCAGGATCCAGGAAAGGCTGAAGAGATCTTTGACAATGTTTTGATAAAGGTGATAAATAAACATGCACCGATGAGGAAACAGGCAGTAAGAAATGTAGCTTCTCCGTGGCTGGATAAAAAACTTAAGGAACATATGAGGCAGAGGGACAAATTAAAATTCGAAGCAATAAAAATAAATCAATTGAAAACATGGTGCGAATATCGCAAAATAAGGAACATTGTAACCAAACTGAATAAAAACAAAAAACAATTATATTACCATAGACGAATCACAGAAGCTAAATTAGACAATGCAAAGGTGTGGGGTACATTAAATGGACTTATGGGGGTTAAAATAAGGAAGGCACCTACTCTTCTAGAGGCAGATGGGGTTTTTTTTAACCAAACCAAAAGAAATAGCTGATTATTTAAAACTGTTTTTTATCAATAAAATTAAAACATTGCATAATACCAGGGAGGAGAGAAAAGATGAAAATACATCGTATCAAAGAATTAAGGATGATATAATGCAAATGAAAGACTGTGAGTTTAAGTTTATGGAGATGTCAGAGGATTACATTAAAAGATTAATCAAATAGTAAAGATAAACCCCCTAGAATGAACAATATTGATATAAGATTGCTAAAATTGGTGGTGGATTTTATTTTACCGCCAGTTTCACATATAATTAACATAAGTTTTAAGAAAAGTCTTTTTCCAGCCCAATGGAAAAAGGCAAAAGTAATTCCATTAATCAAAAATAACAGAAAACCACTGTCTGGTAAATGTTAATAATAGTTACTGCTAAATGAACACAAGAGAACATATAATCATTGGTAATGTGTGTGATGAGAATCTGACTCTGCAGTTCATTAGACACTCCAGATGTTCCTGTTATCTGCTGCTCACCCCTCCTCTTGGGTGTTTTTCTGCACACAGCGTGAATAGGTTCCTGTTCTCTGTTGAGATAGTAGCCATCCTGTTTAACCACATCTCAAGGCTGCAAGTCTGCTGTTTAGAGGATTGTTCAAACTTAACCTTGTACACACATGTGACCCCTCCCTGCTTGAGTGAATAAATCTAGCCGTCTCAAACTGAGAAATCAGAACACTTCTGGCAGCTGCTGAAGCAAGTAGGCAAACCTTGCATGAGAGCTGCGGGTTCTCCCTCTGCAGCGGTGAATCTTATTTTGACTGGTTTTTTGACTCCAACATCAACTCAGAAGCAGACATCTTTTTCTCCAATCGCTCCGAACCTGTCTTGGTCTTTCAGGACCAACATAAAAATAGTCGGCCAATAAGTTTGTTACCAACATTAAGCAAAATTTTGGAAAGAGTAGCATATGAACAAATACAAGAATATTTTATAACAAATAGATTAAACACAATTTATCAACATGCATATAAGGCGGGTCACTCCACTACTACTGCACTTGCTCAGATTACTGATCATTGTTAGAAGAAATAGATGATAAAAAGTTAGGTGGTAATATATTTTTAGATTTGAATGCAGCTTTTGATGTGATTGATCATAAAATCTTATTAAATAAATTAGAACAATATAGATTTCAGTCGTCCACCATTAAGTGGACAGAAAGTTATTTAACGAATCGTAAATTCAACTTCTATTTTCTTGGCCCCCTCTTAGCTATGCCCCTGTTGTTTCTTTCTATGGTGTTTTCCTTTAGTGTCAGCTTCCCCTTAGTATATTAGTCATGGTTCATGCTTTCTGGTCTTTTGTTTTTCTCTTAGGTCATTTTCCTTTGTTACAGCCTTTCAGTATTTAGTGTGTTTTTCCCACCAGTGTTTTCTTCATCCTCCCTGATTTAGTCATTGACTTCACCTGGTCCTCCCCCCACACCCCACACACCTGCAGCTCATCTCCCTCTCATCCTCCCTGTGTATTTAAGCCCTGTCTTGTCTCAGTGTCTTGTCGGTCCATTGTGTATTTGTATTCTGTCAGCGTTTGTTCGTGCTCTTGGTGAGCTGGGTTTCTCCAGCTTTGGAGTTTTGGGACTTTAGGCTCACTGCCTGGATTTATTTTTTTCATCCTTCACAAATAAAGGATTCTACCTTACATCATCTCCTGCCTCATGTCATCCTGGGTTGCTGCATATTTGGGTCCTAACATCCTCAAAACGTGACACTGTAGTGTATATTTATTTCCAACTGTCATACATTTAGTTATTTCTGCATTGATTTCTAGTTAGTTCATTCTAATCCATTGTGTAACTAAATCCAACTCCTTTTTACAAATATAATTTAATTGGCCTTCTGTTTTTGCTGATAGAAATAATGTAGTGTCATCTGCATATATAGCCATGATTGCATGTTTTAAAATCAAAGGTAAGTCATTAATAAAAATAGAAAACAAAAGAGGGCTCAAACAACTGCCCTGTGGCACTCCACAATCTAACTGACCTGTTTCAGAATAACTGCCATTAATGTCACATAAATCATGTCTTGCTGAAACTTGGAAGAAGTATGGGCACAATCAAATATTGTTGTAAATGTATTCCTTGTTTGCTGATAAAAACTTTAGTTCAAACATTAGTACTGTCTCATTTAGATTATGCATCAGTTATTTGGTCTAATACAAGCAAATTGAATTTATGTAAGTTACCAGTGGCACAAAATGAAGCTGCAAAAATTGTTCTGGGTTGTAATTATAGAACAAATGTAAGTATGATGCACGATAGGTTGGCCTGGTTAACAGTGAAATGTAGATTAAAGTATTCACTGATAACATTTATAAAAAATAAAATAACTACGAAAATACCTAGAATTATTTACGACAAGGTATCACTTTTTCGGACAATCATGATTACATGATGTAAGGTTATGAAGTTCATTGTTTTCAACTCCATACAGCTGCCCCCTGTGCACAATAACACCGTGTAGAAAAACCAAGGTCGGGTGTTCCTCAGACTGTTTACATTCCAGGAGAAGAGTCCGAAGGAGAAGAAGAAGCTTTACTTAATCAAAGTACTTTATTTGTGATTAAAATTATTAAGCAAAACAGATGTTGATCAACAATAATCAAGTGAATGATCTGTGAAATAAATATGTCATAAATTATGTTTAATGACAACAGGACAACTGCACAGACATACTGATCCTCATCTCCATAGAAACGCATGACACATTGTTCCAACCAATCAGAGCTTTCGGCTGCCGCAGGAGAATCTGGTGTTGACTTCAAGTGTCCAATCCACTTTACTGAAACTTAAAACAATTCAGAGATATAAAACAAGGCAACGCCATTTTAAAGTCAGTTCCATTTTGACTTCAGTTCTATTCACCATCATCCTAAAGAAAAGCACAGCCTGGCCAGATGTGTTTTCTTCTTTAAACTAAGAACTGTGAAGTGGGAGATTTTCGTCGTTTAATAACCAGACGACATCCTTTTCAAAATAAGAGCACCTGCTGACGCGCCGCCGAACGGTACCGGGGTCGACCCTCCAGACGGGCTTTGAAACGTTGTGACCACTGCACCGACAGCTCCAGCGTACACCCAAGGTTCTTGGACCTGGCATTTCCTGATCTACCTGGGAGACCCCCCACTGGGTACGTACACGGCAAAATAGCGGCTCATGTCATCACTTTATAAGCCTCGTGAGATCTAGTCATAACAAAGACTACCAGATTCAATTACGTCATCCTAAAGAGTCTGAACCAGACACACACACACACACACACGCACCAACACAACATCCGAATCCATTTTCATCCATCACAGAGTTAGTCCTGGTAGATTGCTTAGAATTTATAATTAAGAAATTAAAGATTCTCAAACGATCCCATATCTCTCTCTCTTTTCTTGTCTCAAAGTCAATACAGAGTGTTTAATTAAACTCCCTGATGATAAAAACAGCCTATTCTTCTGTTCATAAAAAGTGAACTACTTACAGTGTATTAAAATACAACTCTAGATAGTTACCTCACTTCAATTCCGTTACAATGACGAGACAGACAAGTGACATAAGGTGCACACTACCGCGCTGCAGAACTAATCAAAGGCAGAGAGCGGTTTATTACAGAGCCATGGTTGCATGGAATGCCATACTGAGATTTTTGTTATTAGAGAATAAAAGATGTTTTCAAAAGAACTTCAAGCTTTTTTTGTTTACACAACAGTACATTTTGCACAATGAATTGTAAATGTGACTGATATGACAGCTTCTATAGTTTTTGTTTGTTATGGAAGTGATGTGATATGATTTTTGATTCTTGGATATATTTATTTATTACTCTGTGTAAACTCTCCGTATTTACTTATTTAGATTTTTCATGAACGCTGAAGTGTGTGGTAACTTACTGGTATATCATTACTGCAATTGAGCCAGTATGATTATAATGGAGCTCCTGGGGTTTGTTGTTGTTGTGTGTGTGTGTGTGTGTGTGGTTGCGGGGGGGGGGGGGGGGGGGGGGGGGGTGTAAAATATTTGTAATGAAATTGGAAGAGACCCCAGGAAGAATAGCTCCACATTATGGTGGGATCTCATGAGGTTCTCAATAAAAAAATAAAATAAAAAAACAAATGAGTTCATATCAATGCTAGGTTAAAGAGAAAGGAGAGAGAAGAAAAAGAGAACGACAGATATGTATATATATATAGAAAGAACGGACAGTAAGAGAGAGCATAGACTGTTGCCACACTGCCATCATCACTCATTAATGCCACAAATATTAGACTAACTTGTTCCACTGTCATTTTAAAAATGACATTTTAAAAATGACAGTGGAACAAGTTAGGTTGTCTATGGTGTAGCTAACTGACATCTTCCTTTCTTAGTATTACTACTCCTAGTATTATTGGTAGAGCATCCAAAAACCTGTAGACAGGTCTGGACTATATATGGACTAATAAAGAACAACAGCTATTTTTTCATAATATGTGAGACATTTAAGACACATCAGCACACGAAAAAAAAGCTTTTTTTAATGTTCCCCTCAGGAAGTACTTCTGAAATTTTTACTGTCTGATGTCCCCCCCAACTATGATGAGGGATTTTCGCCCCTGCCACCTACAGTGTGCAATTGACTTTGGGTCAAAAGACAATTACAACCACAAATGAAAACCCTTTCAAGGAGACCAATGATAAAAGATGTGGAGGCTATAGGAGGAAACAGTAAAGCAAAAGCCTTAAACTCAAAGCTGAGGTGAAAATTGATCAAAGCGTTTCTCCACCCTTACAGGAGAAAGCTCCTAAGAAAATCCTCAGATCCTAAAGTATATTTTATTTTGTCTATTCGATAAATTTACCATCTATGATAAATGTTTGGCTACATTGTATACCCATAGGTTCAAGTCACTCTGCAGCAAAATGTGAATTTTTCATCCCTTTATGGTTCTGGAAAGTTTTAGACAAACATGACTGATTTCTCAGCAAAAGTCTATATTTTGCAGTCAAAAGATTAAATGAATGCATCCTTAAATAAACATGGCAATCATACACTTGACTGAAAATGAGAACAAATATTTTATTGTTCATTGAAAACACAAACCAGTCAGTGTTTTTCTGTTATAAATCACTACATGTCCAGACTGCTCTCTATTATGCAACACAGGCTGCAGTCATGGTTCACACTAATTGATACTGATGCTGATTAAATAAAAGAGAGGAGGGGAGTAAAACACATCACCAAGAACTGAGAGGATCCTCAGGTCCCACTGGTGATTAAGTATTGATTTGCCATCAGATATAAAATGAAACCAGCATTGGGTCGTCAAAGAGACGGAGAGGATGAATGAGAAAACTGAACAAAGTGCAGGAAAATGCAGTTTTGTGCAGGGAGGTGGGAAAACAGACAACCCCCGACCCCCACTAGAGTGCTTGCAGTGCGGTTTTATGATGGTCTGGTAGAGTTAGTGGTTTTCACCTGTTGCAGTAAATGGCACAATCATATTTGCAGCTTGTAGCTTTAAAGAGAAATGCAACTTTAATCAAGACGCTACGGTGAAATTTAAAACAGGCTGTGAGATCAAATGGTTTGAGCTTTAACAATACTCTCTGTTTAGCACAATGTATGAGCTCATGAGTCTCTAAACACCAGCAGGATTTACCTGAAGAGCTTTTTTTTTCTTCGTGCACAGATCTGGACTCACTTTTATCTCCCAAAAAGGCTCACCTTACTTCTCCTCTGGTAAAAGTTTATAATCATCTGCACAAGTGATGCTTCTCACGCTAAGATGGCGGTTTCAAATTGTAGAACCTGAGCCTCACTAAACACTGCAAGTAATTTTACAGAACTGGATAAAGAATAAACAAGTTATCACCAGCGCTAGCGGCTCACCCTCCTGCTTGTTCCAGGAAATACCTCAGCCTAGGTCTCACATTAAAGTGTTACTGCCTAGAAAGCCAAGGGTAGGAGAGTCACTCAACCGCAGTTTTCTGGCTAAAAGTGAGCGGCAACTAGCCTGGCAAGCCATCCTTTATATGTAAATATATAGTCTGGCCACAACCCATTGACGGACCTCAGTCAGATGGTATAGATTGTAGGCTACACAACAACCTTGCTTAGCTTCCATTAGCTCGTAGCTACAGTGGCTCAGAGTTTGACGGGTGTTAATTATCCAGCCCCACCCTCAAACACCACTCTCAGCTCCACCTCTTTGCCCCATTTTGTATTTTCCGGAAGTGATGAGATGCATGACGCAGCCTTAGTGGCGGTGGTGGGAAATGCCAACTGGTCTTCAGTTTAGCTCTTCAGTAACCTACAGTTGATGTGTGTGAGGGGTTATATAGACGCTCTATGTTACAACACAATAAGCTAAAATGTGTTTGTGTGTGTGTGTGTGTGTGTGTTTGACTGAGTGGATGAAATAAAAAAAATGTAAGTAACAGACTCATAAGTTTGACACCATCATTATTTTTTCCTGGTTGTTAGTAATTAATGGAGTTTATTATATATTACATAACAGTCCACTCCATCCATCCATCCATCCATCCATCCATCCATTTTCATCCGCTTATCTGGCGAGAGGCCCAGACTTCCCTCTCCCCAGCCACTTGGGCCAGCTCCTCTGGGGGAATCCTAAGGCGTTCCCTGGCCAGGTGAGAGACATAGTCCCTCCACCGTGTCCTGGATCTACCTGTAGGTCTCCTCCCGGTTGGATGTGCCCAGAAAACCTCACCAGGGAGGCATCCAGGAGGCATCCTGACCAGATGCCTGAGCCACCTGAACTGGCTCCTCTCGATGTGGAGGAGTACCGGGTCTACTCCGAGCCCCTCCAGAATGACCGAGCTACTCACCCTATCTCTAAGGGAGAGCCCAGCCACTCTTTGGAGAAAACTCATTTCGGTCGCTTGTATCCGCGTTCTCGTTCTTTCGGTCACTACCCAAAGCTCATGACCATAGGTGAGGGTAGGAACGTAGATCGACCGGTAAATCGAGAGCTTCGCCTTCTGACTCAGCTCCGTCTTCACCACAACAGACCGGTACAACGCCCGCATCACTGCAGATGCAGCACCAATCGCCTATCGATCTCACGCTCCAGTTTTCCCTCACTCGTGAACAAGACCCCGAGATACTTAAACTCCTCCACTTGGGGCAGGACCTCATCCCTGACCCGGAGAAGGCATTCAATCCTTTTCCGAATCAAGACCATGGTCTCAGATTTAGAGGAGCTGTTTCTCATCCCAGCTGCTTCACACTCAGCTGCAAACCGCTCCAGCGAAAGCTGAAGATCACATTCTGATGAAGCCAACAGGACCACATCATCTGCAAAAAGCAGAGACCTGATCCTCAGGCCACCAAAACGGATGCCCTCCACACCTTGGCTGCACCTAGAAATCCTGTCGATAAAGGTTATGAACAGAATCGGTGACAAAGAGCAGCCTTGGCGGAGTCCAACTCATTGGGAACGAGCCCGACTTACTGCCGGCAATGCGGACCAAGCTCTGACACCGGTCATACAGGGACCTAACAGCCCGTATCAGAGGGCCTGGTACCCCATACTCCCGGAGTACCCCCCACAGGGGCCCCCAAGCGACGCCGTCAAACGCCTTCTCCAAATCCACAAAACACATGTAGACTGGTTGGGCAAAATCCCACACACCCTCCGGGATCCCCCTAAGGGTATAGAGCTGGTCCAGTGTTCCACGGCCAGGACGAAAACCACATTGCTCCTCCTGAATCTGAGGTTCAACAATCCGACTGACCCTCCTCTCCAGAACCCCTGAATAGACCTAATAGTGGAATAACAGTCCACTCCTGTTTCAAAAATGTCTTGCAGCTGAAAAAGCTGGAAAGAGAAGGATCATGCAGTAAACCAAAACCCACAGACTCAGTGACTAGTACTTTTTATTGGTGAAGTAAGCTTTCAACATTAGGATCTGTAACATAAGCAGCGTGCATCCAGTTCATGTTTCATCCTGTTCAAAGTGTCAGGAGGGCTGGAGACCATCCCAGCTGTCACAGAGTGGGAGGCAGGATTTACCCAGAACAGGCTGCCAGAGGGAGCGCCGTGCTCAGGAAAGAAACGTCTGAGTGAGAAAAACTGACTTATTGGTGAAAACGTGCCTTTCAAGGAACATATTTTAACATGACCTTCACAGAGTTTTAAACGACTTTAAAATCACTGAACAACACACATGCATGTTTAAATGATTAAATAATAAAAATAAATTCTCTACTTTGTCACATAGCAAATGGTTGTGATTTCCAGCAGCTGGAAAAGCATTTTGTTGGGATAAATTGAATGAGGGGAAATGGTTTAAAACTGAGTTAAGGCCCCTAGACAGCTTCACCCATGAGTCTCCATTTATTTAGTCTAATTAGACTTATTTTCAACACAGCGTAGGTGTGTGCGCATCTGTGATTGATTGACATCTGGCTCATTCCTCCAGAGGATTACTGTAACGGAAAGTGGGTTTATTTATTTATTTATTTATTGTGTGTGCGTCTGCGCAACAGTGGCCAAGGAGACATAAATGATTTGAGAAGAGAGAGCATTGTAATATTTTGTTATTTTTAATGTCAAATGTACCAAAAGTATGTTAGTCTACAGTGAGGAAATAGTTTTACTATGTAGACTTCCAGTTTCTGCATTTTCTCTTATTTTATTATTGTACAAAAGATGAAAAGCAGTCAATACATTGCTTTTGTCTGTGTGTTTATCTGTAATTTTAGCAAAATATCTCACGAACCACTTCGTGGACATATGTGTGTAGCGTCCAGAAATGGTCAGTTTTTCATGTACAGTTTGACCTCTTCAGTATCTGGTCATATGGAGACAGGAGTCCACATTTGTAGCCTTTAATCTGCCAGATCCTGCCATTCCATCAGCTGGAGTCTGGGCCTCTGCAGCTCTGAACACATGATAACATATTGTCAACAAACTGTTCCCGTTTCAAGGCCTTAAGCCTCCCTTATCGCTTCTACAGGATTCCTCATGCCTCTGAATAAAGTGAACATTTTCAGCTCATATGAGTTAATTAATCATGAAATGAAATGAACAATATGTTTAAATGAAATGTTTCGATTAATCTGTGTCTAAGTTAATAAGGCTGAAATGAATTTTAATATTACAATGAAACATTTTGATGTTATGATCGTTAATGTTTGGTTTAATAAGTGAATCATTATCTACACTCATACACAATGTTCATAAGATAAAGTTAAAGTAATTTCATGCACATAGAGATGTTCTTACCCACAAATCAGAGAACCTTCTGTCTGAAAGAAGGCGTGATGTTCTGAGGTTTGTTTGTTAACACCTCTTAACATGGCACGTCCCGATTGGCCAAGTCAACCATAATATGAGAATATTAAAACAGGATCACTTGGGGAGTGAGTCAGCATTCTGTTAGTTTGAGCAGAACTCTGGACTGGCCACCGGGGGAAAACTCTCTAACCATCACATCTCTTGGCAAGCTGTCAACCCTGCTACAAGCTACAGCTGACACAGAAAAATGGTTCCTTCAGCTACTCAGAAACAGCTGTTCTAGATGCAAACGATTTCGTCTGTCTGTTTTAACTCGGGAGACATCCTAGGACCGACTTGGTCGCATTGTGGTTTTCCTACGAGCCATGTGCATGTGGGGTCACCGACTCCTTGACATCTCGGATCCAAGCAAGGTCTCAAGGAACGGGTACATAGGCATGACATAAATTGCGTCTGATGCCATTTTGATAAGAACCAACTTCATAGTTTAATGCAGACCAAATTCTTTTCACACTCAGAACTCAGTTTCTTCTAGATACAAGGTTCTGATAAACACACACAAACCAATACATCACACTCCATCCACTTATACGTACTCATCCATCACAGTCATCTTATTTAACTTGTCCTGTTTTAATTTGTTTAGAAAATAAATTTCCTACCTTTTAGAAACCTGACTCTGTCTGAATTGATACGAAGTGTGTTTGATCACTGAAAAAGCAAATAATCCTAGAATCTTCTGATCAAACATTCAAAGACTAATAAGATTGATATCCTATATTTATGTTGAATATCACAGCTTATTGGTCTTAAGTAAATTCAATTAAATTCAAATTCAAAAATACTTTATTAATCCCAGAAGGAAATTGATTGCTGTAGTAGCTCAGAATAATAATAATAATCAAGTCGTCAAAGAGTTGTTGTATATTACAATGGCTGTTGGCAGGAAGGATCTCCAGTAGCGGTCAGTGTTGCAGCGAAACTGAAGAAGCCTCTGACTGAAGACACTCTTCCGTTGTCAGACAGTCTTGTGAAGAGAATGCTCAGGGTTGTCCATCATTTTCTTGATTCTCTGGAGAATCCTTCTTTGCATTACCTCCTCCAGCGGTTCCGAAACTGCCGAAACTCTGGCTGAGTCCTTGAAAGGGCTTGGAGTTCCTTCATCTTGTTGGCCAGTGATCTCACATTGCCCACTATGATCGATGGAAGAGATGGTTTGAATTTCCTCTTTCTCTGTCTCTGTTTTGCTCCCGCTCTGCATCCACACTTCTTGCGTTTTAGCTCATTTGGGATTTGTGGCTTCAGTTGAGGTATTATTTCAGCCTTTCCAATGTTAATCAGCTACTCCCGATTGTAAACCAACTTGTTGCCATGGTTACACATCATAGCAAATGCTCAAAAAGTGAAAAAAGCTAAAAAATTGCAGTAAAAATCCTCCAAGCTTCACAGCACCAGAAACAGAAAAGTAAAGTGTCCAAAAAATACCGTTCCTCCCGAAAAACTGGAAGAAAAAATGTCCAAGAAAAGGCAAAACTTACATATAGTCAACAGAGCTACTCCAACATGCAGCCACCCAGAGCAGCGCAGTTCCGGAAAAGGTAATATATTAAGCTTAAAAGCAACTATTTTAACCCCCAATTTCTTACATGTGTAACTCCCAAAAAGTAATTCACGTGCAAAAACAGCTGAAAACTTTTTGGCATCAATCGAATTCAAGATGGCTACCACAACTAACTGGTCAAAGCAAAATACTGAGATGCAATTTGATGCTGCTGTAAGCAGGGGTGATTGATAAAGTGCTCTAGTCTCTTTTCAGGTTGTACTTGATTTGGCAATATTGCAAGTAAGTCACCATCATGGTGACCACTTGTACTGCAAATTTCTTGCTTCTTCTGAGCTCAAAACAAATCTCTGTGAATTTTGAACAGATAAACTGTTAAACACAAGTTTTACTCATGACAACTTTTTTGTCCCAATAGGCTTTTAGTATTTGTACTTGGTCTCCAAATTTTCATCAAGACTTAATGAAATGATTTTAGGCCACCGCAAATGACAAATGAACAAACAAACTCACAAATAAAATCTTCATTTGAACATATTAAAGGTGGAAAAATGGAACATTTTATTTAAAAAGCTATATTAACAAACAATATTTCCATGGGACGTTTGGAGGTGTGCAGAATGAATGTACAGTTTTTCACTTAAAAGCTATATTTAAAAAAATAAATAATCAATTTTTTATTTTGTCGTCACCACGCTGGATTTTGTTCACATCTACTAGCCACTAGAGGGCACTATTGCACTACAAAGTTCGCTTGGCTAGGCCAGGCTGAGACCGTGTAAAATGGCAGACTTGACAAGAAGAATCTCCTTTAAACAAATGTTATTTGTGGAGATAAAACATCTACGTTGCAAGTCAGTTGTTGAGTTGCGCTGCTGTTATCCAGTCTGAGGCTAGCTGTCCAAATGTCAAGTAATAGGACTCCAAAACCTTCCATGTGAAGCTTAGCTGTGATTGTGCTCACTACTAGTTTCTGGAAATGGCGCTCCGGTATATTATTTCTCCCGAGAACGACTTACAAGGCATTCATTCCTACTCGGGACCGCTGAAATACATTGATTAAAAGACTGTTCAACACTTTTAAAATGAAAACAAATGATTGGCTATGGTAATCTTTACCTTGTTTGTTTTTGAACCATTCCTTCTAAACTCAATTTGCCAAATCCATCCTGCAATTTTTATATCCAGTAATTTTTTAGCAGGCTGTTTGGCACATGCTTGACCACCATATATTTTTTAAATCACTTTATTAGATTTATAATATTCTTGTTGAGGTGTGTTGGTGATTCCAAAAAGCTTGGCACAGAGACGTTGCATTAAATCATCTTGATGTTTGGGAACCTAAGAGGCCTTGGCATTGTGAAAATACATTTGGGATATTTCTGCACGACCAAATTAATCATCTCAGAAGGTTTATTCTCAGCCCTAATAGAAAGGCCAAGATTTATTTGGTAAATGGCATGTATAAATGACTGGATGCATAAAAGCAGATGGAAATGAATGTGGTTGTGTAAGACTTTATGATAATGGGGCTATATAATAAAACTAAAATAACTTTATTATCTTCTGTTACAAACTATAGAAGAAATTGTCACCATAAATAACTGGCAGCATTTATTATGGATTACAAATGTCAGTGTTTGCTCTTGACTTTTGTTTCATGACTTTAATGCATCATGGATTATGGCTTTGCATTCATTATTGGCCCTTTCTAAAATGTTTGACGCAAGAAACCTCAGCAGTTGCTACTAATGTTCAACAATAAATCTGAAAGGAAAAAAACTACATATTGTATCAATTCCACAAAGCAGGCCGGTAGAAGGAAAGAAAGTAATGAATCAATAGCAGATAAGGTCATATCTTCTAAACTCAGAGCAGATAAGCAAAATAAATGTGTGTCTTTTTCTTCTGTTTTTACTTTTGAATAAAGTTTCCATTGTGAACCTCATTAAAATGAAACTGAAGACAAATTACTTTTTTGTACTAAAAGGTATTTAATTTTTATTTTTTAGCTGTATGCTGTATGCCAAAATCATCAAAATCAGAAACAATAAAAGGCTTGAACTTCTTCAGTTGTGTGTAATGAATCTAATATATATGAAAGTCTAATGTTTATCAATACTTTACAGAAAATAATGAACTTTATCACAATGTGCAAATTTTTGAGAAGGACCTGTACTGAGCCAGGATGCTCTGGAGGTTTCTTCCTGTTAAAAGGGAGTTTTCCTCTCCACTGTCGCTGCATGCTTGCTTAGTATGAGGATTGCTGTAAAGTCACTGACACTAGTCAGTGACTTGATGCAATTTGCTGGGTTCCTTATATAGGAAAAGATTTACTGGTTGGCTTAATGAACTGACCTGTATTGGAATGTTTACTGTGTGAAGTGCCTTTAGACGACTCTTGTCATGATCTGGCGCTATATAAATAAACTTTATTCAATTGAATTTAAATGCTGCAGTCAAAATGACTGTTTAAGGCCGTTCTAGTGTTAAAGCTCCATCAGTTGAGCTAATCACAGCTGTCTCCTTAAAGAAACTCTATTGCTCACTGTTAACTCTGACATGCTATCAATAATTTGTGTGGTGGTGTGTTAATGTTTTTTATACAAATCATTTTCTGACTCTTATTTTTTTAATGGGATTCTTTTCGTGTTTTTACTGTTTTTCTGTGTGTTTGTGAGTGTGTGTTTGTGTGTGACAGTGTGTGAATATGGCAAATAAAGATCTGCTCCTATCTCATCTTATTTTTTCTAATCTTAACAATTTTAGGGCATAACAAAACAGGAGATACGATTAGATTCAACGCTCCAACAGCGATTTAAAGCTCTTTGGTAAAATTCTGGCCTGTGTAGCAGTCATGGACCTCCACCAATATACAGAATCTGGGTCGGATATGGAACATATTCTAGTTTTAACAAGTCTTCATTCACATATGTAGAGCTTATAGAAACTGCAACCACTCATATGAATAAGTCAACATTCCTACAGCCACCATTTCTGTCATTTAGTCTTTTTTGTTGCTCCTCAGTACTCTCCGTATTTTTATATGCTTGTTTTGGCACCTGGGATGCCTCAACATTCCCGCTCCTGTCATAATTATGTTGTAAGCGTCACACCGTCAACAATAAAAAACAGTCTAAAGTTTTGATCAGGGAGATTTGACAAATCTAACGAATCTATGAGAGTCTAAACTATATCTGGAGAGACACGGGACAAAGAGCAGCATGGAAAAATGAAATTACATCTGTGTGGCTTGCAGGCTAACCAGTGTGTTTGTCTCTATATTGTTGACAAATCAAATGAATAAAAATAGCTAAAACATTTAGCATTAAAGCTAAAGGGTCCTTACTCAGATAGTTTTATAGTATTTTTTTCTGAATAACCATGCAAATAGAGCAAAAGAGGAAAAAACAAGCAAAAACAAAAACAGAAATTATTCATAACAGGCTAAATTTAAATCTAGTTTCACAGCCGAGTTAATTTCCATTGGATAGAAAGATGGAGATTCAGACATTTAAGAAGTGTAATTAAATTAAGGGTTCCTTCCTTGGCTTTGGCTGTGAAACTCTTTCAAACAGCAGACCCCCCCCCCCCCCCCCTCAAAAAAATCAAACGTGTAAAGTAAAGCAAGGCAAATAAAAGCAAATATTGTTTTCAGGTAACACTATTCTGAATGCATTGTTGTTTTTGTTTTGATCAGACACAAACAGTTTTAGAAATCCATCTTTATTATTTTTGTTATGACTTCCCTCTCTTGGTATCAACAACTGTAAACAAATCACAGGACTTGCATTGGTGGTATGTGGTATTTCTTTTCCTGTCAACACGAGCATCATCATTTGAAGCTGCGTCCCTTTTAAACTCCAGATCTCAGTCTAAGACACTCAGGATGACCGCGTCCCTGGTGATGTGAGAGGAAGAGAGCTTGCTGGTGAGGATCAGTTCCCATAAGCTTTGACTTAGCCTTCGAACCCGTCCGGATCCCAAGGGTGTCCTGTACAAGGCTGAGACATAAGCAGCTGAGAGAAAAATGCATGCAAATTATCAGAAAAGCCAAGGAAGCCAAAATAAACACAGACAGACATGTGATTACCAAACACAAACCAACGAAAACTTATGTTTTACGACTGAATGACTCATCTTAACTGCAGACAAAAGAAATGTTTGTAATCAGCCTGTTTATGGTAAAAGTTCAGATTCCAGCGATGAAGCAGTTTTACTCATTGCAGATTTTTAAGTAAAAGATTTTAGCTCAGCAAATCATCTGATCTGACGACAATACAGCAACAAAATACATTTTTTGGTGACTTACCCTTTGTTGGGCTGGTTTCTGGTGAGAGTTGGACTGCCAGGGCTGCCCTTTATCACTGATTCTATTCATAACTTTTATAGACAGGATTTTTAGCTGCATGGGATCCATTTTAGTGACCTGAAGATCAGGTATCTGCTTTTTGCAGATGATGTGGTCCTTTTGGCTTCATCATACAGTGATCTCTAGCTTTCGCTGCAGAGGTTTGCATCCGAGTGTGAAGGCTGAGATGAAAATGAGCTTCTCTTAATCCGAGACCATGGTCTTGAGTCAGAAAATGGTAAAACTCCTTCTCCAAATCAGGAACAAGGTCCTGCCTCAAGTGGAGGAGTTTAAGTATTTCAGAGTCTTGTTCACAAGTGAGAGAAAGATGGATTGGGAGATTGATAGGCTTATTTTTGATGCATCTGCAGTAATGCGGGTGATTTCCCGATTGATCTACGTTCCTGTCCACATCCATGGTCACAAGCTTTGGGTAGTGACCAAAAGAACAAGATCGTGGGCAGAAGCGGCCAAAATTAGTTTTCTTCAAAATATGGCTGGGCTCTCACTTAGAGATAGGGTGAGAAGCTCAGGCATTCAGGAGGGGCTCGGAGTAGACCCTCTGCTCCTCTACATCAAGAGGAGCCAGTTGAGGTGGCATGGGCATCTGGTCAGGATGCCTCATGGACACCTCCCTGATTAGGTTTTCCGGGCACTTCCAGTGTCAAGAAGAACTAAAGGAGAACCCAGGATATTCTGGAGGGATTATATCTCTCAGCTGGCCAGGGAACGCCTTGGGATTCCCCCGGACGAGCTGGCCCTAGTGGCTGGGGAGAGGAATGTCTGGGCCTCCCTGCTTAGGCTGCTGCTCCACTGACCAATAGACAAGACCACTAGCTTAGTGCTAAGTTAGCATTGCGCTAAGTTAGCTAGCTGTGCGCTAAGCTAGATAGCTTTATGCTAAGCTAGCATTGCACTAAGCTAACGTTTCTCAACAGCAACAGCAACAGAAAGAATCCAGAAGATTCAGGTGTGAGCTCCGTATCTTAGGCAAGGTGTGTTTTCGGGAGTGTAAATGATAAACTTACTATCAGCTATGGAACTGAGCCTGAGAATTATTTAGCCACTATCACTAAAAGCTAACAACTGTTTCTGTGGGACTACAATATTCATACAAGTTCTAATTTTCAGTCAGATCTGTTTGGAACAGTGCAGTTTTATCATGTATCAGAAAGGGGGAAACAATCAGACTAATTTGATGAACTTTTATTATTTTGTTGTTTATGTATTATGTTATTTTGTTATTGAAATCAAGGCCAATGTGAGCTGGTAAATTAAACATCTCTTTCTTTTAGGAATCTGCTTCAATGGGTAGCTTGGTCTGGGCAAATCCATCCTGCTCAGCTGAATTTGCACGAGTTACCAGGCAGCAGCTTAAATAGGGTTGAAAATAAGTAGAAAAAAACCCATCATGTTTTTATGTTATTTACATCTTATTATTACCTACTGCTGTTACAATTCCATCACATTTTCCTGTTATGGTTTACACCTCATGATTGTTTTTAAAGTGTGTTTCTTCTCTATGCAGGTTGGCTGTGGCTCTTCCTGCAGTTCCTGCCCCTCTGTGGAGCACCGGGGAGTGCCGCAGCTGACTGCAATTTCCTGATTGCCACACCATGTATTTTAAGCAGCTGCTCCCACTGCATGGTATGGCGTTGTTGTGTAGAGTTGCTTGTGTCTGTAGTATTGCTTCGAGTCTGTGGATCTTCATCATTGGTAGTTTTTGTTTCAAGTAAGACCTGTGAAGTCATTTTTCCCATTTATGTGGTGACTTTTTGTTATTAAAGTAACTCAGAATTGGATCAAGTCATCCTGCCTCCTGCATTTTGGTTTATTCCTGTGTACCCTCATGTGACATTACAACGCCACCATGACCGACCCAGCAGGAGGATTACCAGCCACCGACGTTCCCCTACCTGGGTCAGATGAGGATACGGCGGTAGGAGGGAAACTTGCTGTGTTGGCTCGGGAGATACGCGGCTGCATGTCTGGAATGCAGCAACTCCATGGACGCCTCTCTAGACTGGAGCAGGCTCCCACTCTGCCTCGTCAGATCCGCCTGGGTTCTCCCGAGCTCCTCGATGGCACAGCTGTGGACTGCCGGCCATTCCTCGCCTCCTGCAGGCTGCATTTTGATTTCAACCCCGGTGAGTTCCCCGTGAAGAAAGCAACGTAGCCTTCGCCGTGAGCTTCCTAACTGGACAAGCTTAGAGGTGGGGCCTGGTGTAATGGGACCGAGGCTCGGACCTCTGCCGCTCTTTCCGGGAATTCTCTCGCCAGCTGCTCACGGTGTTGGATCCCACCACGCCTCACCGAACTGCTGCTGCTACTCCGCCTTAGGCAGGGCAGGCGCAGCGTCTCTGCCTATGCAGTGGAATTCCGGACCTTGGCAGCCAACACCCGCTGGCCCGGAGGAAGCCCAGATTGACGTTTTTCTTCCAGGCCTCTCCAGCACTCTCAAGGACGAGCTGGCTGCACGGGAGGTTCCGGAGGAACTGGAGGAGCTAATCGAGCTGGCTACACGCATCGATCGTCAGAGGATGGGACGAAGCAGAGAGGAACGCCGCCTACTGGATTTTACCCCCGCACCCCTCTGGCCCTCATCACAGACTCCCGCCGCTCCTGAGGCTCCGCCCCCTGTAGAACCTATGCAGCTGGGAGAGGGAAGGCTCCCCACATCTGAACGACAGAGACGGATGAGGGAGGGACTGTGTCTGTACTGTGCACGTTCCGGTCACCAGGTGCGTCACTGTCTGGGAAACGTGGGGGCTCGCTAGCGGGAGGGCACCTAGTGAGCCGGTTTTCATCTTCCTCTCCACCCTCTCGACGCCCCGTCAGCCTGCTGGTGACCTATGGCCAGATGCAGAATGTTTACGAGACTTTGACTGATTCTGGTTCAGATGGTGATCTGATATCCCAGGAAGTGGTAAGCACACTTTTAATTCCAGTAATACCCATAGCCCCTGCCTTGCTCATCCGAGCCATAAACGGATCCGTTATCTACAAAGTAACAGCACACAAGGTCTCTATTAAGGTAACTGTTTCTGGAAACCATATTGAACTTATGGATTTTTATGTGGTGGATTCCCTGAAACCTCCAGTTCTTTTAGGATATCCCTGGTTGTGTAAGCATTCTCCTCACATTGACTGGTGTTCAGGCCGTGTGCTAACCTGGAGCTCTTTTTGTTTACTGAACTGTTTAACAGCTGCTGCTACACGCTTCTCTGTTTCTAACCCTCCTGTTGAATCTCCAGACATAGTTTGATTCCCCCCCGAGTATGCGGACTTGGCCGCTGTGTTTAGCAAGGTGCGAGCCAAGGCGCCTCCCCCTCATCGCCCTTATGACTGCGCCATCGACCTCCTGCCTAGAACGCAGCCTCCTAAGGGCCACATCTACCCCCTCTCCATCCCAGAGAGGGCAGCTATGGATGAGAACCTACAGGAGAGACTGCAGGCTGGGATCATTCTTCCATCCTCATCGCCAGCAGGGGCGGGATTCTTTTTTGTGGGCAAGCGGGACGGGGGCTTATGACCCTGCATTGACTACAGATGACTGAATGGTATAACAGTCCGGAACACTTACCCTTTGCCTCTGTTACAGTCTGCTTTTGATCTACTCAGGGGGACTCGGGTCTTCACCAAGCTGGACCTGCGGATCGCTTACCATTTGGTTCGTATCCGTGAGGGGGATGAGTGGAAGACTGCTTTCAATACTCCAAATGGCCATTTTGAGTATTTAGTTATGCCTTATGGTCTCACCAATGCACCCACAGTTTTCCAGTGCCTCATCAATAACGTTCTCAAGGACATGATTAACAACTTTGTGTCCGTTTATCTGGATGACATTTAGATTTTTGCCCCAGACCGAGACACTCATGTGCAGCACGTCAGAGCCATATTACAGCGTCTTCTCGAGAACCAGCTGTACTGCAAGGGAGAGAAATGTGAGTTCCACACAACTCAAAGTTCCTTGGACATGCGGTCTCTCCTGGTTTGGTGCAGATGGACAAGGCTAAAGTACAAGCTGTTCTCGATTGGCATGTCCCCGCGGATCGTAAGCAGCTCCAGCGCTTCTTGGGGTTTGCTAACTTCTGCAGACGTTTCATCAAAGGGTTCAGTGGCGTGGCTGCACCTCTACATAAACTCACCTCAGCTCAGGTACGTTTTGTCTGGGACGATGGAGCCAATCAGGCTTTCACTGAGCTCAAAATACGTTTCCCTACGGCTCCTATCCTGACACAGCCTGACCCCTCCAAACAGTTTATTGTGGTGGTTGATGCGTCTGAGTCTGGGGTGGGGGCCGTGTTGTCACAGAGAGCGTCTGATAACAAAGTTCATCCCTGCGCGTATTTCTACTGCAGGCTCACTCCTGCAGAGAGAAACTGGGACATAGGGAACAGAGAATTGCTAGCTGTGAAGCTGGCCCTTGATAAATGGTGCCACTGGCTGGAGGGTGCAAGGCAGCCTTTTCTGACCAACGGGCAGGTGGAATGTTTTAATCAAAACTTGGAGACCACCCTTCGAGCTATGTGCTCTAAGAACCCAACAACCTGGTCCTCACAGCTCCCTTGGGCAGAATATTCCCATAATTCCCTTGTAATACCGGTTTCTCCCCTTTTCAGGCTGCCTATGGTTTTCAGAATCAGGGACGGTTGACCGCAGTGGCGAACCGTCGGAGGTCAGCCGCACCTGACTGCAAGGTGGGAGACAAAGTTTGGCTTGCCTCGACTGATGTGACATTGAAAGGGGGTTTGAGGAAGCTTCTTCCTCTGTACATTGGCCCCTATCCGGAGTCCAGGATCATCAACCCGGTGGCAGTCAAACTGGACCTTCCTCGCTCCCTGCGGATCCACCCCGTTTTCCACGTGAGCAAGCTGAAGCCCTGTAGGACTAGCCCCTTGCATCCGCCCCCTGCGGCTCCGCCTCATTCTTGCCTTGTGGATGGTGGTCTGGTCTTCACGGTGAACAAACTCCTGGCCTCTCTGAGAATGGGTCGGGGCATCCAGGACCTGGTGGATTGGGTGGGTTACGGCCCGGCGGACCGCCAGTGGGTCCCCGAATGCCACCTCCTGTGCCCGTTTTGACCGGGATAACCCTGATCAGCCCCATCGTCCGTCTGGAAGCCAGACCTTATTAGGGGGGTTATGTTATGGTTTACACCTCATGATTGTTTTTAATGTGGGTTTCTTCTCTATGCAGGTGTGCTGTGGCTCTTCCTGCAGTTCATGCCCCTCTGTGGAGCACCAGGGAGTGTCGCAGCTGACTGCAATTTCCTGATTGCCACACCATGTATTTTAAGCAGCTGCTCCCAGTGCATGGTGTGGCGTTGTTGTGTAGAGTTGCTTGTGTCTGTAGTATTGCTTCGAGTCTGTGGATCTTCATCATTAGTAGTTTTTGTTTCAAGTAAGACCTGTGAAGTCATTTTTCCCACTTATGTGGTGACTTTTTGTTATTAAAGTAACTCAGAACTGGATCAAGTCATCCTGCCTCCTGCATTTGGGTTTATTCCTGTGTACCCTCGTGTGGCATTTCCAAGCAAAGGATAAATAAAGGCTTATCCGATTATTGCAGCCCTGAAGTCAAATTTTACACTTAAATATCCATTGTAAATCTTATTGTGCAGCTACACATGATTCCTTAAACATTTGTAGGGTTTGAGAATTGAGTGCATAAAGAGCTCAATACATATTCTACTTATGACCAATAAGCGGTGATACTCTATCTAAATATAGAATATCAACCTGCTTGGTCTTTACTGTGTTTAATCAGAAGATTCTAGGACTCTTTGTTTTATTAAGGGATTGTAAACACTTTGTTTTGATTCAGACAAGAGTCAGGTTTATAAAAGTAAGAATTTATTTTACAAACAATTAAAACATGACAGGTTTTATATTTACTGTGATGGATGGAACTAGATGTGATGTATGAAAACCTATGTGTGAATGTGATGTTAGTCAGAACTTCCATATCTAGGAGTGCTGAGTTCGTACCTAAAACCTGACCATTGCTGGATGTTACACATTTTCAAGTAATTAAGGTGTTCACACTTTACATTAGGGGAAGCAGATAGTGTAATAGAATACTTGTAGATATACAAATGTCATGGTTTTCTGCCGACATCTCCAACATGGGCAATAAAGAAAGGCAAACTACAAACTTCAATAGAAAAGAAAAACAAACCTGAAACACAGAAAGACCAGAACCCAAACCAGTAATAACCCTTCCATATATCAAAGGCGTAACAGAAAAAATCATTACAACGATGAAAAAACATAATATCAACACACCAGCAAAACAATGCATGACAGTTGGAAAAAGATTAGTTCACTCAAAGGACAAGATGTCAGCAGATCAAATATGTGGAGTCATATACAAAATCCCTTGTAAACTCTGCAATAAAACATACATAGGAGACACCAGACATCAGCTCAACACACGAAAAATAGAGCATCAAAGAGAGAGCAAAAGGGAAATAAGTCGAAGACACTCAAGAGTAGCTCAACAAGAAGCAGAAAGTACAATAAATAAATCAGCTGTAACAGACCACTGCACACGACTAAATCATATAATGGACTGGGACAGCATACGGATCATAAACACAGAACAACAAAAATACAAAAGATGGATCAAGGAAGCGATAGAAACACGGAGGTGTGGCCACAAAACCCTGAACAGAGAAGATGGAGTATTCACTGGATCATGCTTGGACAGTGTCATGAGCAAAGAGCAGGCAGTTGAGAGCGACACCGTCCTCTGCTGCCCGTGGATTAAAGGAAGTGACGCCATCAACACCAGCGATCTAAAATGATGACTAGAGATACTAGCTGAAACATGTCAGGTAAGAAATATATCTTTTTTCACTAAACTGTGTAAAAAAATAAAGAACAAAAAATGAAAAAGTCATAAATAATCTATAAACACTATCAAATGTGTTAATGACTGTTTGTAAATGTTTAACAAATCATTATTTAAGCATTTGTATATGATAACTGTAGTCTTTAAAAATAAATGATAAATTACCTAATAATATAAATGTAAATTATTTGTTAATAATTTACTAAATATCTTTAAATGTATTTGTAAATGTAACCACAATCCTTTATAAATGATTTGTTTATCTAAGACCTCGCAAATGATATGTAATTGACTTACTAATAACTTACTGAAAACTTATAAATGTTTAATAACAAAGCAACATAAAGTGTTACGATTTTTTCTTTTGACTGTGATCAAAACCCCCCTTGGTTTAAAGTAGACCTACTATGACTTTAAAGGTAACAGTAGACCTCTGGTGTCCAACTTGTAATCCGAAGGTTGCAAGTTCGAGCCCCGCTCAATCTGTCACAAGCAAGACACACACAGTGTAAGGCAGCCTCGCTTCTTTCAGTACACCCCAGGGCAGCTGTGGCTATGATGTAGCTCATCACCACCAGGGGGTGAATGTCTGTGTGCGTGGGTGAATGACTTACAATTGTGTTGCAAAGTGCCTTGGGGGTTCTAGGATTCCAGTAGATGCCCCATATATTACAGGCCATTTACTATTTTACCGGGTATTTATTTCCACTAAATCCCTCTCCCAAAATACAATCTCTGCAGTTTTATTCATGACATTTTTAGTACCTCCCTGAATAAGCTATTCAGTCACTTTAAGATGACTTTAGTTTGCCAGATTGTGACATCACAAACAGGAGCATTTGGAAGCAACTAGAAGCCCACATGGCTGCAAAAAGAATACAATAGAATTGAAAATAATAGACTTTATTGATCCCACAGTGGGTAATTTCACGAGTTACAGCAGTACCAACATGTAAGAGAATAATTAGAAGAAAAATAATAACAAAGGTACATGTATATAAACATAGGCAGTAATCTAGTATTGTAACCTGCAGCCACTAAAAACCACAAATAAAAATGAGAAAAACTTGGGTTCCAACAAGGGATGTCCCGATCCAACTTTTTCACTTCCAATACGATACCGATATTGCAGCCTTCGGTATTGACCAATACTGATATCAATCCGATACGATGTCAGCACAAATCAATCGTAGTGTGGATTGCATGAAAGGCTTGATCAAGTGATATTATTGGAGAACAAAAGCCAATAACAGTAAGTATGAAAAAACTGAAAAAAAATTTTATCCATTGGTTCGAAAAATGTGAACCTTAATGAACTGCTTATATCGGAGATTTTTGATGCAGTCCGATATGATCTGATAAAATGTTTTTGGGCCGATATAGAATTATTTTCCATGTCGGAACAGGACATCCTTAGTTCCAATACTATGAGGCATACTGCAAGAGACACAGAAATGCAATGTAAATTGGGTATTGCACGAGTATTGAGCACATAGTTAATATTACATTGGTGTTATTGTGTAACAGGATAATGCCAGTAAAACTTAAAGTGAGGATTTATACACTCTTTCAGCAGAGGAGATGAATGACCTACAGTAGCATTCTATTTTCTCAGTCTGCCTCTGAAGTAGCTGTCCATGGTCTCCACAGTGGAATACAGTGGGTGGGAAGGGTTTTTGAAGAAGGTGGTCACTTTCCCCAGCATCCTCTTTTCACTCGTCTCCTCAACTGTATCCAGTGGGCAGCTAAGAACCGAGCTAGCCTTGTGAACCAGCTTGTTCAGTCTCTTCTTTCTTCCGTTCGCACTGTGTTTGTTTTCTGATTTTGTTTTCTTTAGTTCTTCATTGTACACAGTGTGATGAAGGTTTGTTTTTACCGTTGCAGACGTGTTCAGCCTCTTCCTGTCTCGGTCAGAGTTGCCTGCACCCCAACTAGGGATGAGTACCGAATTCGGTACTTTTTAAGGTACCGACCGAATTCCATAGTACCGACCGAACACCGATTCACGTCATTTCAAACGGTGCCTCGTTTCGGTACTGCCAAGACAGTTGCGCATGCGCAAGAGCGTTTTGTCGCCGGTCCCTGCCAGCCCGTTGTAAACAGAGCAAGCATGGTAGAAAGAACGCACGCTAAAGCTTGGGTCCACTTCACTAAATGTGATGGGTAACTGGGTGATGAAACTAGCGACAGACAACGATCTAAGTGAGACATCCTCATCTTAATCTGCTCCAGTAGGTAAATAAAATGTTTAAGATAACGTTACCTTGATTTGTTAGCTTCCGTTTCGCTAATGGTGCGTTCGCTTTCTCCTCGGAACTCCGAATTTCCGACTAGAAGAACATGAACGCGCTCTAAAGTTTGGCTTCACTTTACTAAATGCGACGGGTGATTGGGTGAAGGTAAAACCAGTGACAACGATCTAAGTTTGAGGCATCATCGTTTTAATCTGCTCCAGCAGCTAAATAAACTGTTAAAGATAACGTTAGCTTGATATGTTAGCTTCCATTGCCACCGTTGTTATCAGCTAATGGTGCGTTCGCTTTCTCCTCGGAAATTCTAACTTCCCAGTAGGAAAAATCAAATGAAAAAGGACGGCAAAAGGAATGAAGAGACACAGTAAATTTAGTTCACAGTAAAGATGTTTGCTTCAGTTTAATTATCAGCTTATAAAACTACAAAGACGATGTTAAAATACAAACTTGTATGTTATTTATCGTGATATTTATCAAATATGGTTATATATTGAGAAAAATATATATTTAATTATAAAAGAGAATTAAAATAATAAACACTCAAAAGTATCGAAAATTGGTACCGTTAAGTACCGGTATCGACTCGTAGGTACCGGGAATTAGTACCGGATCGATTCAAATGTCAAAGGTACCCATCCCTAACCCCAACAGACCAAAAGGATGAAGAAGATGCAAAAGGTAAGTTTTGCATAACATGTCCTCATTTTAACATTTTTGTGAACTCACTGTTGAATGCTATTTGCACTTTGTCTCCAACAGCTAGTAACTAATTGGTTTACTCTAATTTCTTGAACTCACCCAATCCTTTTGCTGCCTAATCTTACCACTTCACCACATTCTCTTTACGAACATGTCGGAGTTTAGAAATTAATTCAGCATGTTAAAATGGAGACGAGTTAGACAGAAAATAGAGGAATGGCCTTTTCTAATTATAGATACAAGTAGTTCAAATGATAAGATTATGTATGATGTTTAGATTAAATGAAATGTTTTATTCCTCTTTCCCCACCAGCAATTTATGTTCTGTCAGAAACTCGTTTATGGGTTGCCCCCTACTGCTGTACATTTCCTCCAAGCTTGTGACATGTGCTGTCTTCCCTTTGTTGCTATAGGAATATAAATTATACATTAACCTTTTCAATAGCACTGTGACTCCAGTCTATGCTGAAAGGTCTCGTCATGAGGGATTTGATCTGTGAGGTACAAAAAAACACTTTCAATGTACTGAATCCTAATTTTTACTTTGAGAGCTTACGTATGCCACGTTCCAGTGCCGAGGCTCGCATGCAGAGTTAATTTGATAAAACCAAATCATCAATAGTGATGTTGATTGCATTGTGCATGTACAGACAGAGTATTGTATTATTGTGTTAGGCGTCAACCCCATCTTCAAAAGGGAATTAAAATAACAGAGAGTCATGATCTGTTTCCCAGTCAAGACTCGGATGGGAATGTTGAAACAGAGAATCAAGTCAAATCCCTCAGATTTTGCTTAACAGTGTGCGATGAGGAGCATGAAAGGATTGCACCCACATCCGCTTCACCTGTGTGGATCAAGAGAAAAGGAGACAAAAGTAGAAAAAAAGAGATGTTTCTATTCTTTGGTGTGTTTTTTTTAATAAAGATTTGTTGTGCATGGAAACAACTTTAAATCCCAACCAAAGTTAAGGGAAAGTTCAGACATTTGGAAAGCGGTTTTCTGGTATTGGAGAATTGTTAACTTGCCTGATTTAGCTAGCTCTGTGAACAACTTTTCTTTGGAGAAGTGGATTAATTCTGTTTAAGCAAACAAAAGGGACAAAGAAAGAATCAAAACAAACTCAAAAACAAAATCAAAAGCAATGCATGCTAATTATATCTGAGATGTTTGCCGCCAAGTCCAATGTTGCATTATGTGCATAATTAAATGGTAAAATGGTAAATAGCCTGTATTTGTATAGCACCTTCTTAGGGTTCTACAACCCCCAAGGCGCTTCACAACACAGTCAATTATTCACCCATTCACGCAGATTCACACCCTGGTGATGAATCAGAATCAGCTTTATTGTCAGTGCCCCAGCGTCCCAAAGCACAGAAATTTGACTCCGCAGCACAGCCTGACCAAGGTTACACAATTCAATTCAATTCAATTCAAGTTTATTTATATAGCGCCAAATCACGACAAGAGTCGTCTCAAGGCACTTCACATAATAAACATTCCAATTCACAGTTCATTAAGCCAATCAGAAATAATGTTTCCTATATAAGGAACCCAGCAAATTGCATCAAGTCACTGACTAGTGTCAGTGACTATACAGCAATCCTCATACTAAGCAAGCATGCAGCGACAGTGGAGAGGAAAACTCCCTTTTAACAGGAAGAAACCTCCAGAGAATCCTGGCTCAGCATAAGCAGCCATCCTCCACGACTCACTGGGGATCGAGAAGACAGAGCAGGCAGACAAAGACACAGACACACACACACACACAGACACAGACACACACAGACACAGACAAAAACACACACAAAACATGTAGAACAAAACAGGCAGACCACAAGAGCTGCCATTCAAGGCGCTCATAATGAGCCACAGCCGCCCTGGGGTGCACTGATGGAGGCGAGGCCTGCCACATAATGGTGCCATCAGTCCCTCCGACCACCACCAGCAGGCAAGGTGGGTTAAGTGTCTTGCCCAAGGACACAACAGCAGTATACTCTGGTCAGAGTCGGGAACAAACCTGCAACCTTCTGATTACTGGACAACCCACCCTACCTCCTGAGCTCCTGCTGTAATTTCATAGAAATCCTTCTATGTTGTTAGAAATTAGCAGTGGAGCTGTTAGCTACTACATCCTCCTAGTGTGTGTGTGTGTGTGTGTGTGTGTGTGTGTGTGTGTGTGTGTGTGTGTGTGTGTGTGTGTGTGTGTGTGTGTGTGTGTGTGTGTGACAGTTAAACTGGTGTGTTATTTGGCATGCCTCCCACGTGTAGGGTTTGGTAAATTGAGTGCTTTAAGAGCTCAATAGATACCGTAAATCCTCTAATACAGGCCCGGGCCTGTATTTGACTCAAGCTCATCAAGCTCCAGGCCTTTATTGGAAGGAGGGCCAGAATTAGAGTTAGGCCTCTATTTCTATTTGAGCAAAATGAACTAATGGTTCACTGGAGTTTTTGACAATTAAAATTGCGCCCACATTTTCAAAGTTAAACACATTTCTTTTAACAACGGTAGTTTCTGCTTCAGCCCTCTCCCCCCTCCCCCTGCGCAGCGGCCGCAAACTCACTGATGCGCCTGCAGCCTCTCAGTGTTCCTGCTGCTCTAAACATTAAAATAATTATTTCATTTTCTGTTCCTCACTTCTGATTAGCTTCAATGGTGTCTGTTTGTTGCAACCAGCAGGTACAAAAACTAGCTTGTTTTTATTTGACTATTTTTCTGTCCTGCCTGTTTATTATCTTCCTGCATCTCCTCTCAATCCTAAAGAGAAACTGCTACCTGGGTTCATATATATTCACCTTATGAGTTACCTTTGAACTGCAGTTCTAAAAGATCTACCGACTGCAAAAACAGCGGAGTGCTCGCTTCTTGCCGGCCGCATCAGTGATCGGTGCGTCACCGGATGACAAGGTGATGCGCCCCGCTCCACAGCGAAACGCATCAGGCGCAAATAAAAGACAGAAAACATTAAAGGAAATGAACCGACATGAACGATCGCGTGTCAGTACCGACGCTCTGGCACAGCGCGTTGCCCCCCCGAGCGCAGGAGCTTGTCACCTGCTGATAGCTGGCTGCTGTCTTTTTCGAGGGCTGCATCTTGCCGGTCATTATCACGTGACAGCGACTAGTCGATGACAGGCATAAAAAGTCCCTATAGTGAAGTCGACTAGTTCATACAACCCCGATTGCTCCCCAGTGTTCTGCAGCGCACGTTCTCTTTGAACTTGATATCAAAATTTCGCCTCCTCTTTGTCTTCGCATGGTTAAAGTTACCCTCGCGGTCTATCACTGGCAAATCAAAAGTGAGACGATGACACAACCACCCCCCATACTTGCTTGTTACCACATTCCACCCGGCCACAATACGAGACCGGCCATTATTCACCTCCGCCGACTCCGACACCGGTCAAAATATGAGACCCGGCCGTTAATTGAATACAGGCCTGTATTAGAGGATTTACGGTATATTACCTCTACTAAGGACCAATAAGCTGTGATACTCTATTTAAATATAGAATACCAACCCTGCTTGGTCTTTACTGTGTTTATCAGAAGATTCTAGGGTTCTTTAATTATTAGGGGATTGTGCACACTTTGTTTTGATTCAGAAAAGAGTCAGGTTACCAACAATTAAAACATGACAACTTAACTAAGCATTTACTGTGATGGATGGAACTAGATGTGATGTATAAGCCTATGTGTCAATGTGATGTTAGTTAGAACTTCCTTATCTAGGAGAGCTGAGTTCTGGATGTAAAAGAATTTGGTTTGCGTTAAGCTATGAAGGTGGTTGTTATCTAAACACATCAGACGCGATCTGTCATGTCTACATACCCACTCGAAGACCCTCGTGATAGATCCGGAATGTCGAAGTCCTCGGACTTCCAGGCACCGAGGTCCGTAGAAGAACTGCGGCACTACTAAACCAGTCTTAGAGTTGTCTCCACGTCACAACCAAGCCCCCACAACGCGGCTCTAAAATTGGTCTCAACCCGGAAGTACCAAAAATTGCAGTTCCACCCTCATCCACTAGGGGCTGGTGTCAGAAGCGAGCAAATCCTCAATGACTCCCATGTTAAAAATACCAATTTCACAGCAGAAATAAACATGTTTACAGCCTGGTACCAAAACATGTTTTTGGTTTAAATGATCTAGTTTACACTCATGACAACTCTGAGGGGGGTGAAATTTTTCTCACTCTTCTGTTTAAGTGTATTAAAAGCCTAAAATTCTGTATAATTAATGAGCATCAGACCCACGTGACCACAGAGCTAGCTCCGTGGAAAGGCCTCAGTAGAGCCTCGGTCTGGCTTGGAAACTGTTCCGGGATTTTGAGTCTCTGTGTTTGTGTATTCTTGTTTGGATATTATTTGTGCAATTGTTGGACAAAATGACTTGCTGTGGTATTAATTGCACTAATAGAGCGTCCAAGGAGTCTCCACTTCGTTTTTTTCGGTAAGTAAAATTATATTTATGTATTTTAGGTCACTGTCGAGCTGAGCTTAGATTTTAACATGTACTGTTTAACCATGAAATTTAAATGTAATAGGGTCAAACTCAGTGCATTTAACATAATGCTGCACTTTAGAAAATGGGTTGAAATATAACATGTTGGTGGAGCTGGGTTCCCACTATCGGCTTGTGGAGCTCTCTGTCTGATCGCGGCTTCTGTGTGCTGCGCGGGCTGATGGCTGGGTCTCCCCGCAGCTCGGTGCATCTCTTTCTGATCGCGGCTTCTGTGTGCTGCGCGGGCTGCCGGCTTGTGGAGCTCTGGGATGGAAACCTTTCCACCCGGTTCTCCCCAGCGGCAGCTCTGCGCATCTTAGATCGCAGCGGCGCTTGTCTGCTGTGCGGCTGCCGGCTTGTGGAGGTCTCGGAGACCTCTGTGGAGGTCGTGGAGACCTCTGTGTTCCACCCGGTTTTACCCAGCGGTCAGCTCGGCGTATCTCTGACTCAGAAGCTCTGGTTTTGTGCACAGTTAACTCTGGAAGTAGCTAGGTTGCTACCTCCGTTAGCTTAGCTCCCACCTCCACATTAGCTTTGGGTTAGCTTCAGGTTAGCTTGTAGCTAGTTCAACCAGGTGTCGTCAGTTGATCCCAGCCGTACAGCCCCACCCTCAGCTCCTCCTCTTTTCCCTTTTATGGATTTGTCTGGGCTTGATGGAACCTGTGACACGGTCAAAATGGCGGTGGTGGCCACCTCCCATTTTAGTACAAAAACGTGTTATTGGAGCCTATGGAAACCCATTGTCCATAAATGTATGTCGATGGTCACAACAGACGGATGGAACCACGCGTCTGGTGGACTCTTTAAGGAGTCTAAACAATCTCAGCTTGTTCTGCAGGAACTGTTTCTGTATCAGCTTTGCAGGTACAAAAAGGTTTTGACGACGTGTCAAAAGCTTTGATGGTTAAAGAGGTAGGTGGCCGGTCTGAAGCTTTCTCTAGTACTGAGAGACCACCCGAGAGTGGTCCAGTTTTGATGCTTTGATGTTATGATTTGTGTAGCCAACCAAAGGTTGACAAGTTTGAGAAATATTACAAAGACAACTCAGAACCACACCTTCTTTGATACGGAGGCTCTGACTGGGGTAAAAGACTATTTATGTGTCAGAGTTTAACTTAACCTTATTGTCATGGTCTGCATCTGCCCCCTCCTTTATGTCTCCTAATGTTTCTCCATCCCTCTTTGGATTCCCTTTTGTATTCTCTTAGCTCCCTCATGTGTCCTTTGTCTGCATCTCTGTTATGTGTCTTATGTTGTAGCCCTTTAAAATCATTCCTCCTAGGTCCTGTGTCATCCAGTCATCCTCAGCCCTTCTAGTTGTAACTCCAGCCTCTTGTTCCCCAGCTCAGTATTTGTGTGTGAGTTTATGTGTGTGTCAGTATGTGTAGGTGTGTGTGTGTTTGTTTGTCCTTCCCAGTCAGGTCTGGTGTCCTGCTCTGCTCCTCTCCTCATTAGTAGTTTCACCTGTGCCAGTTCTCCACACACCTGCTCCTCGTCTCCTATCACTCCAGCCCCAGTGTATAAAGCCTCTCCTTGTCTCATTGTTCTTGTCGGTCCATTGCCGTTGTCAGTGTTGTTTTTATGTCAGCGTGTTCTGATGCTCTGTGTGAGCTTTGTGCCTCGTTCCAGTTTGTGCTCTAGGTGGGCTTTTGTTCCTTCTGGACTTTTGGATTTTAGGCTCGCTGCCTGGATTTATTTTGTTCATCCTTCACAAATAAAGGATTTTACCGTACATCATCTCCTGCTTCGTGTCATCCTGGGTTGCTGCATTTTGGGTCAAAACCATCTTCTCAATGTGACACTTAACTGTTCTTGTGTGACTGCATATGGTGATGACCTTGCCACATAAACATGCTGAAACATTTTTCAATCACTGTGGTCATAACCATAACATTCATTTCACACGTCATTCATTGAGCACAGATTAATGAAGCATTTCATTATATTATAATTATTATAAGTAGCAATAAACAAACATTTATTTAATGATTATCTAGCTTGTAAGTTGCAGAGGAGTTCATATTTGATTTAGGAAATCATTTTTGATTTAGCAACTGATCCGAGCTGGAGTGTTCCTTTTATGGAGACATGAAGACCTGAAAGATTGGACCTTGAGGAGAGAATGTTATTGTTGACATTTCGTTATCTGTGTTCAGAGCTGCAGGCTCCGAGCTGATGGGATGAAGGCAGGCCAATTAAAAGGGAACACGTGCAGTCTTGTGTCTCCTTTTTGACCAGATGTTGAATGGTCAAACTGTACCTAAAAACTGACCATTGCTAGACGTTACACATGTGACCTCACTCTTGAGGTGACATTTTCAGAACAAGTAAGTTTTCCCTCTAAAGGGTTGGTAGCACAATTGTTTCTCAGAAAGATGTTCGAATCCTGGCTGTGACCTTTCTGCATTGAGTTAGCCTGTTCTCCCTATGAGTTTCCACCAATAGTTACCTCTCTAGCAGACCAGAAACCTATATGTTGGGCTAATAACTAGCTTAAGTTGTGTGTGAGAATGTGGTTGTGCATCCTGCATTGCCTTGTAGGTGTCAGAGTCCAAGCCCCCAGGCCGGGCACTCCCAGCTGACCGGCTTCTGTCTCGGACCATTACCCAGCATGCCCCTCGCGGGGATTCCCTCCACGTTGCACCTGCGTCATCCATGTCTATATATGGAAGACGCCACACCGGCTCTTCACTCAGTCATCCTTCCACCGTGTTCTATGATCAGAGTATTCAGAAGCTAAGACAGTTAAACCTCCACCTTTCTAACTCAGACCTCATCCTTCCGTCAGCCTTTTCAGCACCGCTTGCAGCCAGCAGTCTCTAATAAAGCTCTTACTCCCGAACCCAGTCTTCGAGTCTGACAGTAGGTTGTCGGTCTGTGTGTGTGTGTGTGTGTGTGTGTGTGTTGTGTTCTATGAGAGAGCACTATGGCGCTCACCTGGCTGCACACCTGCTGGTCATCCATCTCATCCGACAGGAGAATAAGAGCAGCTGGACGCCTGTCACTTACTGCAGGAGTGTTAATTTCAGGGATGAATCCCTGAAATTCCACTATCTACCTCTACAGAAAACCATCTCCATCTCCACTTTTTCTGGATTATTCTGTCTCATTTGTTCACCCCCCCCCCCCCCCCCATGACAAACCATAAGGTACTCACCCTCCTTTTCTTCACATACCCACCTGTTTCTCACCATTACTCACCTCTTAGCATCATCTCAGTGCTTCTGGTGACTGAGCCCAAATGTAATTTGGGCAGATTACCTGACCTGTTTAATATGACCAACTTTTGTTTAAGTCATATGTACTTACACACTCTGAGCAGCAGAGGCAGTCATCTTTTTGTGTTGCTGTAAGTGACACAAAAACAAAAGCTCATCACCATCATCAAAAAGGAGAGATGCGCATGCGCTGATGGCCGATTACCGGACACAGCAGCGTTTGAAGCTGATGGCAGCTCGTTAGCAATCATTCACAAACAATTCAGATGCATTTTTGCCTAATTTAAAAACTGACAACGCAAAAAAATAATCTGGTAAGTATAACTCGCTCAATCTGGAGGTAAGTGAAGAAAATTTAGAAAGTTTACAGAACTTTATTGACGGAGTTTTCGAGTTATTTGTTATGGGTCCGAAGAAATCAGCAGGTGAACCTGAAACACCTGGGACGAAGCGGAGCCGCCCTCAGGACTCGCCTGAGGCCTCATCTCCCCGGAAGGACATATTGGAATTATTAGAATCCATAGATAAACGGCTTCTGGGATTTGAGGGACGTCTTCATCTGCTTGAGGTTCTGCACCAGGAGTTTCAGAACCTCCGCCAGTCCCTGGAATTCAGCCAGGAGCAGGTGGAGCGGCTCGCTGCTGAGAACGCGTCTCTGCGGGAGTCCGTTTCTTCCCTGGAGGAGGGAATGACGCGGATCACCCAGGACAACAAAACTCTGAAGGAGACGGTTTTGGACCTTCAGGCCCGTAGCATGAGGGATAATTTGGTGTTTGCAGGTCTGTCGGAGGAGGTGGGAGGGGCCGAGGACTGCGAACGCACTGTTAAACACTTTCTCCAGACCCAAATGAAGATACCCGAAGAAACGGTAAAAAACATCACCTTCGACCGAGTACATCGCCTTGGAGCTAAAAGAGGGGACAGCAGACGACCTCGTCCCATCGTGGCTAAATTTGAACATTTTAAGCAGAAGGATCTGGTTAAAAGTCACGGAAGAGAGCTCAAAGGCAAAGACTTCAGCGTTAATGACCAGTTTCCTAAGGAAATCCTGGATCGGCGCAGAGTTCTCTTTCCGCTGCGTAAAAAGTTTATCCAAGATGGGAAGAGAGCTGTCATCTCAGTGGATAAGCTTTATGTGGATAATAAACTTTACAAGGAGCGAGGAGTGACAGACTGGCTGTATTAGCCCAACATCAGGTCAGACCTTTATTTTTCTTATCAGATTCACTGGGTTTGAGCACGTCAGTAATAAACAGCTGCTAGATCCGTGTTTTAGATGATGAGTTCACCTGTTCATCATCACCTCACACCCCATCACCTTTTCTTTTTAGTTCTTTCTTCTTTTTTAACCTGTTTCTGTATTTTCCTTTCCTCTTTTTATCTGCTTCTTTACACCTGTATGGCACAACCACACAACTTTCCAACACTGCGTCAGACTCCACACACACACACACACGCACACGCACGCACACACACAGACACACACATGCACACACAGACCCACACACACACACACACAGGAACACGCACACACACACACACACACACACACACACACACACACACACACACATGGATATATTTAAGTCACAACACAATATCATAATTTATGCGTCAAATAATACAACCACAAACACTGTTGAATCCTTATTATTATTTACTTTTCTGTTATTTATTAACATACTATTTTATACATTTAGATACTTATTCCATCTTATTCACATGAAGGCGTCATATTTTAGCTACTCACACACACATCTATGGGTGCACTAAGATTTGTCTCATGGAACGTACATGGAACTGGCTCAAGAGATAAAAGATTAAAGATTTTTGATCAGTTAAAAAGAATGCAAGCAGACGTAATATTATTACAGGAGACTCATAGATCTGCCACATCGGCAGATGAACTTAAAACACCTGAGTTTCCCAGCATGTTCTCTGCCTGCTATAACTCTAGGCAAAGAGGGGTAGCTATTTTAATACACAAAAACATCAATTTCACAGTACTGGACACAGTTTCTGATCCAGAAGGTAGATTTATAATGTTAAAAATAACTATACAGAACCAACGCTTATGTATTGTGAGCATATACTGTCCAAATATTGATGACCCTCCATTCTTTCATAATTTTTTCTCTGTACTCTCCGAACACTTGGACTGTCCACTTATACTTGGAGGTGATTTTAATCTTTGGATGCATTCCTTAGACAGGCTCAGTACAGCTGGGACTCGGCGCAATTGGCAATCCACTTATATAGTTAAACAGTACATGAGTGATTATGGGCTTTGTGATGCATGGCGATCTCTTCATCCTAACCGTAGAGAGTATACTTTTTTCTCACACGTCCATCACTCTCATTCACGTTTGGATTATTTTCTAGTCAGCAGCTCATTGCTGGCTGACATTTCAGACACTGAGATACACCCTATTGTTGTCAGCGACCATGCTCCGGTTTCTTTAACTCTAGTAAACAAGAAAGCAATCCCACCAAGCAAAAACTGGAGGTTTAATACATCACTGCTTAAAGATGAAGGTTTTATAGAATTTTTTAAAAAGGAGTGGGCTTTATATTTAGAACATAATGACCTGCCTGGAACATCAGCATCTATTCTCTGGGAGGCAGGAAAGGCAGTGATGAGAGGTAAAATAATCTCTTTCTCATCACATAAGAAAAAAACAGAAAATAAACGTATCCAGGAGTTAGAAGAAATCATTAAGTCTTTAGAGACATCCACAGAAGAAGAGTTACTGAGCAAATTACGTAAAGCTAAATTAGAACTTCATGGAATTATTGACAAAAAAACACAATTTTTAGCACAAAGACTACGAATAGAAAACTTTGAACATAGTAATAAATCCGGTAAATTTCTGGCCAGCCAATTAAAAATTAATAAAGAGAAAACTACCATATCTGCTGTTAAAGACTCAACTGGGAATATAGTTTATGACCCTGAAAGAATAAACAACACTTTCAGAGACTTTTACCAAACTTTGTACTCACCACAGATAAACCCATCAGATGACGAGATCGATGAGTTCCTTGATAGGATAACACTTCCTAAATTAACAGACAGCCAAGTTGCAGTCCTGGACTCGCCACTAACATCAGCAGAGCTCCAGGAAGCCCTTAAATCCATGACTAATGGGAAAGCTCCAGGTCCAGACGGGTTCCCAGCAGAGTTCTACAAAGAATTCTGGACCATTTTGGCTCCAACATTTTTCAGAATGGTGAGGGAAATCGAAGAGAGCGGCAGATTACAGCCAAACATGAACTCAGCCAATATTAGTCTCTTGTTAAAACCAGGCAAAGACCCAGCATTTCCAACCAGCTATCGCCCAATTTCTCTTATTAATGTTGATCTCAAAATAATTTGTAAAGCCCTGGCAAAAAGATTAGAGAAGGTAACCCCCTTCTTAATACACCCTGACCAAACTGGTTTCATAAAGGGTAGACAGTCGTCCACTAATTCGCGTAGATTACTTAATTTGATAGATTTCTCTTACAGTAGAAACATAGAAACTAGTATATTATCCCTAGATGCAGAAAAGGCTTTTGATAGAGTTAACTGGAAGTTCTTATTTGCAACTTTACATAAATTTGGTTTTGGGAACTTCTTCATAAACTGGCTACAAACATTATACAGTTCGCCAATTGCACGTGTTAGGACGAACGACCAAATATCAGCTAGCTTCTGTCTTCAGAGGGGGACCAGGCAGGGATGCCCACTCTCCCCCTCACTGTTTGCTATCTTTATCGAACCACTAGCAGCAGCAATTAGGCAAACAACAGGTATTAAAGGGATAAAGTGTAATAAAATAGAACATAAGATCAGTCTTTATGCAGATGATGTTTTACTCTTCCTCCAGAATTCTCAATCGTCTCTGTCTCATTCAATAGAACTGATAAACTCTTTTTCAAAAGTTTCAGATTACTCTATAAACTGGTTAAAATCAACAGTTCTACCAATTAATTTCTCTTTTGTCAATTTACTTAATACTCAACTGGAGTCAGGTAATATCACATACCTGGGAATTAATGTCTCTCCCAAGTTAGCAGATCTAACCAAATTAAACTACATCCCACTTTTAAAGAAAGTGGAGGATGATCTTGCTAGATGGAAATCCTTACCAATATCACTGATGGGAAGAGTTGCTACAATTAAAATGATGGTCTTACCCAGAATAAATTACTTATTTTCAATGATCCCAAACAAACCACCAGCTGACTGGTTTAGATCTCTGGACTCCTCAATTACCAAATTCCTCTGGCAGGATAAACCTCCACGAATTAGCTTAAAAACGCTTCAGAAGAGCAAAGACAGAGGAGGACTGGATCTACCCAACTTTTATTATTATTTTTTAGCCAACAGGCTGCAATATATACCAAGATGGTTGCAAGATAACCCATTAGACGAGTCCTGGTTAGATATAGAACAGAAACTTTGCAATACGATAGAGCTTTCAGACTTACCATTTATTAGCTCAAGCGTAAGAAAACATGAAAGCTTCAAAAGTATTAGTATCAGCACTTCTCTGACAGCATGGTGGGAGTATCTTAAAATGACAGAGTCTTCACTAGTACCATGCAGACGCACACCTATCTGGAATAATCCTGATATTTTGCAAAATAATAAAATGATGAACCTTCTGGACTGGAAAAATAAAGGAATCCTATACCTGGAAAACATATATGAAGGATTGGACTTCATCCCATTTAATAGAATAGTCTCCCAATTTGGAATAGAAAAGAATAGCTTTTTAGAATACCACCAAATCAAATCTGTAGTCAAACAAAAATTTAAGCTCAATAAAATAGAATTACAAACCCCGCCAAGGGTTTTAGACTTCTGCAATCTCAAACCCCCTAAACTACTGTCTAAAGTATATAAGACACTGTCCAAAATAGACGATAGAATAGCAATCCCTATTGAAAAATGGGAGGTGGATCTATCAGTCAGCTTTGACCAGAACTTCTGGTCCCAAACTTGTTTAAAAACTTTTAAAATGATCAGACACCCCAATTTACAATTAATTCAGTACAAAGTTCTACACAGAGTACACTATACAGGTCATCGGATGTTCAAGATGGGGTTTGTGTCGTCTGACATCTGTACACACTGCACAAACAACATTCCTGACAATTACGTTCATGCACTGTGGTCCTGTCCACCTGTCCAGGAATTTTGGGGTAGAGTATGTGAAGACCTGTCAAAGTCTCTGAAATGTCATATCCCAATCACCCCCTCTCTTTGTTTACTGGGAAACCTGGATGATGTCCCGATTGAAAAATCTTTGGTTCACGTGGTTCTGACTGCCATATGCATCGCTAAGAAAACTATCCTCTTGAATTGGAAAAATAGAGAAAATCTCTGCATTAACCAGTATAGAAATCTTTTGTTAGATCATATTGCACTTGATTTAGCCTCTGCTTCCACTTCAAATAAATCTCTCTGGGCTCCTTTGATCGGTTCCATCACATAGCGGTGATGGGGGGCCGTTGATGATGTCCTGCGGGATGATGTGGGTGGGGGGGTGGAGGGTCTGAGTTTGGAGTATCTGGATGTTCCCTGGGGATGGGTTCACTGGGGATGCCTGGCACTGGGGGGCCGTTCCCCCCCTCTGGAGGTGCTTGGGTTGCCTCGGGGGGTGTACTGCTGGCGGTTGTGAGTGGAGCCCCTTGGAGGTCTTGGCGGCGGCCATGGGTCACTGCCTGGCGGCTGCATTGCCCCTGGGTGGGTCTGGGTGGGGGCCTGGGGGCTCGGGGTGTTGGGGTGGCCGGCCCCGTGTGGGGATCTGGGCTGGGCCTTGGTGGTCGGATCCCTACATGTACGCTGCCGGGAAGAAGGCAGGAATACGCAGAAGTACCTGGCCCGGGTTCGGGGGCGTAGGGCAGGCCCTGGCTCCTCTGTTGTCCCATCACAGGGGAGGGGGAGGTCCAGGAGGGGGAGGACCCAACCTTACCTGGATGTCTTATGTCTTATATATTCTGGAAGTTGTGCAAATGCAGGGATGGGCATAGATATTCTGCTGGGGTGGGGCTGGGTCGGCTCCCTCGGGCTCTGTGGGGCTCTGTGATGCTGCTGCTTTGGGCCCTGGCAGGATGGGCTGGGGTCTCCATGCCCTGGGCGGCGGTATGACAACGGAGGTGCCTATTGGGGTCAGTGGGGGAGCTGGCTCCCTGGAGGGCTAAGCCCTACCAGCCATTCCTCCCCATCCCCGTTTATTTCTCTCCTCCTGCTCCCTCACATCATCACACAAACATGCACATAGGACCTTGGGGGGTGGACAAGTCGAGGAGTGTGGGTATGGACCCCATTTCCGCATTCCTGTGGCTTCCTGCCCCCCAATTTTATTTGCACCTTATGCACTTCCACCGACGACATTCCACGCAAACATACACTTAGGGCCTTGGGAGTGAGCACATTCAACGGCACTTGGCAGGGGGAGTTCTCAGCCTCCTCCCGAGTGCCGGTGCCCACTTCGAATTTTAAACTGCATTTAGACACCAAGGGCTGTGGGTGCAAGTAGGGTGGTGCAGTGGCATCAGCTGGCATAGGCCAGAAAATGCCCGCACTGCCCGCTCACCACAGCAATAGAATACACCTCATTAACACACAACACTATGTTGGAGCAGGTGGAGGGAGACCAGGGGGTCTTAGCACACCTCTGTTGTTGCTTGGCTGCCTGGGGCTGGAGACTAGGAGGGAGATCTGGCCGTCTGGTTGGGGTCTGGGGTGGTGGGTTGCTGTGCTCGGCGGTGGGCGGGGGAGCCTGCTCATCAGCACCCCAGCAGAAAGGGTCAAACTCTGGTAACCGGTGGTGGTTGTACCCCATGTGCAGCATTACCGGGACCAGAGTGAATAGGGTGTGTATGGGGAGCATGAATGGGTGTCCGGCGTGTATTTTTGTAAGTCTTTGGTTGTATGTGCATGTGTGAGCATGAGGGAGGGAGTGTGTGACTGTGTTTGTGTATGACTGTATATGTCAGGTGGGGCCTTTGACTCCTCCCTTCTCCTGGGACCTCCTTTGATGATATAGATCTTCGTCTCCCCTCCCCCCTGTCACACCTGGTGTGGGTGTGATGCCTTGGTCTGCCTGAGTGTTCGTGGCTCCCGGGTCAGGGAGTTTAAGATTTTTGGCATCTGCCTGATCAATCCCGGTGGCGGCCTGGGGGGGTCTGGGTCCCTGGGCTCTGCTGGGTCCCCGGCGGGGGTGGTCGCCCCTGGGTCCCGGGTCGCTGGGTCCCGGACTCGGCCGGCTAGGGGGTGGGAGGCTGCGGGCAGGCCTGAGGACTTGCCGCTGATATCTCCCGGGGCTCTGCCGGCTGCTGGTTGTGGCCCCCCGGGGCGATCCTCTGTGCCTCTCGAGGGGGGCGGGGGCCTTTCTGGTTGCGGGCTCCTTGGGGTTCCTGTGTTCTGGGGCAGCGCCTGGATCTCTGGGACTTGGAGCTCCCCCCCGTCTCCTACGCGTCTTTGGGGGGCAGATCTGTGGTCCCTCACACTCTCTATTGGACGCTCCTATAGATAAACCTTACATAAACAAGCGCGTGTACACACACAGGTGCTCACATGGTGCTCTCATAAGTATGGGCTTGGGCACGTTCAACACATGTCTTAAGACTATGGTGGGCACTCAATGCACTGTGGTATATTATCGTGTGACTGTTTAGTTAAACAATGATTGATTATATATTTCTTCATCAAGTTGACGCAGTGATAGCTTGATTTTGTTATATTGGTGTTGTGTCCCATTTTTTTGTTATGTTTTGCTTTTTTCTCGTCTCATTTTGCAGGTCTAGAAGCAGACTCTTGTTCATTATTGTTTATTTTTGTTGAATCCCCCCCCCCCCACCTAACCCCCTCTCTCCCCACCTTTTCTCTTTTCCTTTCTCTTTCACCTCTGTCTCCGTGTCTGGTCGAAATTACAAAGCATTCAAAAACAATAACAATAAAGTTTTAAATATCAGGTGCGACATTAAAAGCAGACTCTTTGATGCTCCACCTGAGACATTAAAAGCAGATGCTCTGATGCTCCACCTGAGAGTAAAACTGTAAGGCTTGTTACCAGCATTCAGACATCAATTCTGCTTGCTTCACAGCCAGACAGGACACGTTAAAAAAAAAAAAAAAAAAAAAAAAAAAAAAAGCTCACACAGATTCTCTACCTCCTAACACACACACACACATGCACGCACACACACACACACACACACACACACACACACACACACTCCACCATTACATAGCAACGGCATGTAATCATTTGAGATGACTCATCCCTCTCAGATCCATCCCCTCTTGTTCCTCACCTTTGACTCACTACCCCTGCTCCGGTGACACATTTCAGCTTAATGGTATTTTTTTACAGAGCTTTCACTTCTACACTGATGTCCACAGCAGAGGAAGATAGGTAGGAGAAATGAGGTGAAGTTAAATACCGGCCAAAGCAAGCAGCCAGAAACATTTTAAATAGTGAGATAATACGAATGCTGAAGGTTAGACAAGGGCAAAAGAACACGTGTATAAAGGGAAGAAAAAAGATCATGCTACTAAAAAACAAAGCTAAAACGCTACAGCTTTTACACTGCAGCTGTACATGTATTCAACTGGATGAAAAACTCCATTTTTTCTACATGGGGCTGCGGTTAGAATGAGGTTTCATGAACCCTTTTGGATTTAAATTCCACTCTCTGATGTCTTAGGCCTAGTCCACATGTAGCCGGGTTTTTTTAAAAACGAACATCCGCCCCTCCAAAAACTTGCATCCACACCACCTCGTTTAAAAAAAAAACTCTGTCCACACCATCCACACGTACCCGGACACATACGTAGTTAAGGACATGCCAGACCTGTAGGCGGCAGTACTTGGAGAAGCCAGGTGCCAGGCAATAGCCGTTCTTAACCTCGTCCTTCGTCTGTGGTCTTCTGCAAGGAGCAGTAATTCCGCTTGCAAAAACAAACAAGCAAAAAGCGCTTGGACAATTGATAATGCGAGCGCAGCTTTGAGGGCATCCATGCTGTCGGCTAGTGTAAACACAGGTCGCACACGTGATGTCAGCATTTTTTTGTCGTGGAAAGTGACGTTGCGGACCTTAAAACTCCGGTTTTGTCTGTCCACACGCAGACACCCAAACCGGAGAAAACGCAGATCTTCACTTTGGCCGGAGTTTTTAAAAAGATCTGTTTTCATGCGGAAAAACTCCATTTTCGTGTGGATGACAGGCCAAAACGTAGAAAAATATCTACGTTTTGGCAGATCCCCGGCTACGTGTGGACAGGGCCTTATTCCCCATCTGTTTCATCAGTCATTTCATTTCCTTTCCCTCTTTGTTTTGGTTGTAGCTCCTCTCCTCTTCGGAGAACAGCTTGTCCATTTAATATTTGTACGCACGTGCTGTTAAGTATGAGAACAGAGGCTGTAACTGAGGCGGTATAGCTTCCACTGTTTTTAACGATTGCCATCATTCAAACAAGAGGACTCCGGGTCGAATCAAGCAGCTAATGGAGGAGACTCTCGTGAGCCAGAGACACTGGAAGCTCTAGCTCGGAGCAACGGCCTGCAGGTACTGATACATATTCATCACAAATGAAAAAAACTCATTCAGACATGGTATAAAACGAGAGCAAACCACTTACATCTCTGTGTAAAGCTGGAGAGTCTGTAAAAGCTTTTGAGAGGAAATGTCAGCGTATCAACGCACTGCGAGGGTAATTAGTAAAGTTTTGTGGTGAAGAAACAATTGAAAGTTTGCTGCAAGCGACAGAGTGGCGTGTTTGTGAATAAATGTTTTGTACTCAGGTTTATATTTCAGTTATTTCAGAGAGGGGTGTCAACTTTCAAAGCCACCGACTGATGAAACCCAGGCGGACTTTGTAAACTTTACTCTCTCTTAAATTAATAGATCTGGGAAGCTGGAATTCTTCAACAGGTTACAAACACTTAAAGAGCACATATGTGGAAGATTGCTCTGCATTACATAGTTTTACAGTTTCTCTGTCCTCCTGGTTGAAAATGAAATTACAACTTTCATAAATAACCCTGCAGCTGCCTGCTGTAGCTAGCACAAACAACGAGGGAACACTAATGAGCCAAGTTTTACTAAATACGCCACAAAGTAAATATTTATTTTCCACACTGTTGGAAAATAAATATTATTACTTACAAGTCCAGTAGCAACAAAACAAGGTCACCATTAGCTCATGAGTTCATAGCTTCCTTTAGCTCCCTCAAACTGGCGTAGGCTGCATCGATGTTCACTCTGGTTTTAGCTCTTTGCTCCATCTCCAAAGACATTAATCTCTTTTGTTTCCAGGGAATGACAACTACAAAACAAACTTTCATCTTCTTCCTCTTGTGTTTTTTGTTGATTGTCAGCAAACCAAGCAAGCCATTAAGTAAAGAGCGCCCCCTAGGACACTTACCCGCTCCACAAAACTATTGAGTGCTGTTTCTGGTCAGCAGAAGGCTGAAGAGTGGTGCAAAAAATGAAACTGGTCAAGCTTCCAACTCAAAAATCACTGAGATCAATGTTAAAGCTCTAACTTTAAAAGGCAACTAATTAGTGTTACTTCAAGGGACCCCAGTTCAAAATCCTCAGCGTCAGCAACTTTATCAGGGAATTTGACAGAAGGATGCAACACAGGTTTTAAAATGGTAAATGGCCTGTATTTGTATAGCGCCTTCTTAGGGTTCTACGCCCCACCAAGGCACTTCGCAGCACAATCAGTCATTCACCCATTCACACACATAATCACACGCTGGTGGGAATGAGCTTTGATGTAGCCACAGCTGCCCTGAGGCGCAGCGAGAGAAGTGAGGACTGATGAATACAGGCACCACCGGTCCTTCCAACCATCATCAGCAGGCAATGAAGGGTAAGTGTCTTGCCCAAGGACACAATAGCAGCATTCTCTGGTCAGAGCCAGGATCGAACCTGCAACCTTTCAATTACTGGACAACCTGCACTACCTCCTGAGCTACTGCTGTCCCTTTTATTTTGAAATACACCAAAAGCACCTCGCTGCCACACATCTCACCTCCTAAGTGGCTCATGTAATTTCTACAACTTTATGAAGGTTTGCATGAGGCGTCGGGAAAAAGTAGAAACCACACGGAAAGATTCCACAGCTCCACATCCGGGTCTGTACCGCAGTCAGTGTGGATGCTTCGACTGAACTCAATGATTTTTGGTCTTTGTGGATTCCAAACCCTATCTGTTCCACACGCAATAAAAATGAGGTTTTACAATGATCCAAAAATGTGAAAGCTTGAACTGTTGCTCGTTTCTGGTGTAAATACCATCCCCCCAAAAAATCTTTGTCCAAGCTTGGGCGGCAAGCTCATTGCATTAGACTTTATTGATATTTACACCATTAAAGCAAGAGCAATAGTAAAAACCCTTGTTTTCATGTGGTGATAAATAGAAGCCAAGGTGCAGGTGAATCAGCAGTCAGAGGAACCAAAAACATTAAAGGAAGTGCTTAAATTTTGGACACAAACATAAAAACCAGAAATGCTGCTGGATTGAAACCAGGAGGATCGGATGAACCTGAATGAACAGGGGCCCGTTTAAACTAAAGAATCTAAAGTAACAGAACCAAGTGGATTATTATGGCACTAATATTGTTGCTGCCTTCAGTGAAAGGACATTAAACAGTGACATTAAACAGTGAATACATATTAAAATGTCTATCTAAAAATGTTTACTTGTATTTAAACTGAATTTACCTAAAATGCAGAATTTTCTGATATTTTTCAAACCGTTTTTTCTAAATAATATTTAATTTACCTCCTCAATCATATGATTACAGATAGTGTGTGGCTGCAAAAATTAGTCTTGATTAACTCCTGATTATTAAAGCAAAACATGATTTTAAGCATTTTTAAGAAAATTTTTAGTGAGTTTTTTTGAACATCTGGATGAATGGTGACATCCAGCCATCTCACGGCTGCTAGACCTAATTATAGGCGTTAAAGGTAACACCTGTTGTTTACGTGCTGCAGCCATTTCAGGAGCGATCTGGCAATAGATGTGAAATATAAAAACAAAAACAAAATAACAAATTTTTTCTGTTCTCCAAGTAAAAAGGGAGTAAGCATTAACACAATCCCAACATCAATATGAATGCATCGGGCCAGAAGTCAGCAAATCAAAGGTCCAATGTGCAAACGCTCAGAACTAAGTCTGGGTTGTCTTATAGGACATGCATTTATTAAGTTTGGATTAATTCTTCATTTTCCTGGTTTTTCAATTCATCAACATCATGCATGTTGACCTGATGAATAAGAATCTGACTCTATTCTGTTTGAATGAAAAACACATTACAGAAAAGCATGCCATAGTGGCTCTACAAACGCAGCAGAAGCAGAATGTTTGGTGCTTTAGGCTGGACTTTTAAATGATCCAACCTGGAACAGGTGCAAGGCTAAATAAGGTAAACAAACACAAGACAGATGTTTTTGGCTGTGCTCTGTAATCCGTTTGGGTTTACACGGAAACTTTACCACAAAGTGAATTCAGATGTCATTTAAAGCCGAAAGGACACTGTGCGACTTTTTGACTTTTTAGAGCCGATTTACCCTTAGTCCGAGACAGGGGCGGCGTTAGGCCCGGCTACTTGGGCTGAAGCCCCGGATGTTTCATAGAAAGCCCCGGATCTAAATCGCGGAAGTAACCTGCAGTACCAAAGTCCAACAGAGAGGGAGCAGCTGGCAGTAGTCTGTATACAGCCTGCCTGAGCCTCCACCAGTGAAGAAGAAGCCCTTCAGCAGCCGGCTTCTTCTAAACTCTCTGCCTGAAACGCATGAGTGAAGATGGACATAAGGACGTTTTTTTAGACCAAAAGTACGGCGACAGAACCCCAGCTTTGATGAGACTGGTGCTGACTCAGGTTTGTGAGTCTTATTTGAAAATATTTGTTGTGCTGCTGGTTTGCCTAAAGTTAGCTTACTATCAGGTAACGTTGATGGAGAAAGAAAGGGAATATTTACCATCATCTCACACTAAACACTAACAGGAACAATACTCTGCCCTGAAATTGCTCAATATGTAGCTTCAGATTAAAAATTATGTGGTACAAGACATATATGATGTTGACTAGTGCGTGTCACGTGTGTGTGTGTTTGTGTGTGCGCGGGCATGTGTGTGCGTGTGTTAAGCCCCGGATGTTCTTCAGTCCTTAATCCGCCCCTGGTCCGAGAGTCTATGAGATTGGGGGCGAGTTTTGCGTAGGGTTACGAGCAATTAACACCTCATGATCAACTCCCTATCAGGAAACGTGAACTCTCCGAATTTCTGGCGTTTGATATTTTGCTCATCCCTTGTGAGGCTATCGCACTGTTTAAACAAGCCTGCAACTGTCTGCCGCCCAAAAAGTACCAGAACCGCTCACGGTGCATGTGCAAATGCATCAACACAGCTCGCCAGCTATTTCCTTATTAACACACATCGTTCATTTTTATTTAAACAATTTTGTTTTTGCACAAAATGAAAAGGTTTGTCAAGAAAGCGTGTTTATGTCAATTTAAACAGATGAAACGTTGATTTACTTTCTTTCTTTCTTTCTTTCTTTCTGTGTGTTCCCCTCCTACAGCAATCCCGAAGGACAACAGATACAATTTTTTAGGTCTGACGTGTTGCTACCAGACGTGCAGTGCAACCAGGCTGGCTGCATCAGAGAACTGGGTTGTACAGTGTGAGAACATGACTCGTAAGATTTGCTCTGCAAGGACGTCGTACAATTTGAAATGGAGCTGAATGCCACGAGTGAAAAAGTCGTACAGTGTCCGCCCGGCTTAAGCGTTTGTCTTACACCTTCTATGTGGCAATTAGCTGCTGTTATAGTGGACAGGTTCCTTTCCATCGGCAGCAAAGTGTAACGTTTTGGACGTGTCCCAGAGGCAAAGACACGCTAGCATTACATTTGAAGTCTGTTTTTTAAGCATTAAACTTCCAAACATCATTTAAAAAATTTACATTAGGCCAGACAGGAAGTCTAATGCCCGGAGCACACCAGCTGCGAAGTGCATCGAAGCCGATCGCTCACGGAATTCGCACACTGCCCGTTGCCCTTCTGTTCACATCAGGTGAGAATTGCTGTGTTTGTGTGTGTGTGTGTGTTCGTGCATGTGCGTGTGTGTGTGCGTGCATGTGCGTGAGTGTGTGTGTGTGTGTGAGTGTGTGTGTAACCAGTTTGCTCTGCTTGTTGATATCAGAAACTGCGCTAATCCTGCTGCTGTTTTGTAGACCAGTTCGGTTCTAAATGGGTAAGTAAATAATCTAGTGTTTGTGCTAGTCTAGAATGCTGTTGCAGTACTACTTTGAATTAAACGTATTTGTTTGTATTCACGTTCATCAAATTCATCTATTGCAGTAAAAACTTTAAAATTATGGAAAAGCAATGTTTCTCCGCAGGAGTGTGTGTGTGTGTGTGTGTGTGTGTGTTTGTTCATTTTCATCTTTCTAGTCAGTTTCAATACACAGAAATTATCACATTTATCAATCAGTGTTTATTTTGAAAAAAAAAATCCTTTATTTTGTTAACTTTACCAGCCTGCCTCTTCTGTTTTGGTTTGACTTCCTGCCAAAATTGACGTGGCTTGCTCACGGCTGACGAAAAAGCTAGAGCTCACGCCGAAACGATCGCTACACGGCGTGAACCTTAGTGGTGCTTCGCAGCTGATGTGACCGAGAGCGTCGGTTAACAATGGCGCCGATTAAAAGCGCTGGTCATTCCACGGCACATCGTTGCACTTCCGCATCTGGTATGTTCCGGGCGTAACACGAAAGCATTGTAAAACATCGGGAAACTTTCACAATAAAAGTCACATGCAGACAGACGTATGCCATTTCATGTGAAACCCCCGTAGCAGATGTAAACAGACACGTGGACACACACAGCTGTCTTTCTCCTTACTCTTTGTTATGTGGATAATAATGTATGGTGTAGCAATTCTCCTGTGATTTTGTGACCTTACTAGACCAGCTGTGTGGACCGCCTTTGCTTCCCTTTCATGTCAGAATCTCTACCGGTTGGAAGGAACCTCGCGGGTAAAACGCCTCTATTTCGTAACACGCCACTTTCACGTCCCGTGGAAAGCTGGTGATAATAAAGCTTTATCTGCCGGAGCACAGTTGAGGTTTGGTCCACAATACCAAATGATAAACAGTCAAGATCTTTAGATCACATGAAAACATCAAACTAACAAAACAAGTTGCATTATGTACAAAAATAAGTCAAATTATGTGGAATAACTAGATGTACCCTTTCTCTTTTTAGAAGAAGTCATATTAAGCAGGAGCCAGGTGCAGCTGATTAAATGCACTTGAGTGCTGTGTGATGCGAGTGCTTCTACAAAAATAGAGTTTTTCAGTGTTTTCAGCTAAAGTATATAAACATTATGCCAAGGGAGGAGGATATCAGCAGTCATCACAGGGAAAGAAAAGTTGTTGCTCATCAATCTGTGTAGACTGCAAGACCATTTGGAAGCTATCTTAAGTCCATCAATCTGTAGAGAAACATCCGTCACAAGTAGAAAACAAAGAAAACACTGTGTCATCCCTCTCTACAGACTGCACAGCAGCCCTGACAAGGTTTGTTAAGTTTTATCCAAGCAAATTTTAATGCTTCTGCAGCCTTGTTCAGCCGGTTGAATACCATTGACTTATTTAATGATGAACTCCCTTGCATGCTTTAGTCAGTAAAGTTACAGTACAACAAAACTTTCATCACAGCGTTTCCAAAACAAAAAGTTGTACATCTGATGTTAGACTGACAGAGTTTTGCAGTAACACCCTCATGTTAGTCTATCTTTAGAGAGATTGCTGAGAAAGATGTTTAGCAGAGATGATGAAGCTTGCAGGACTGTAAATGTTGAATAAGTGCAAAACATAATCCTCAAGTAAACCGGCAATTCTGAGAGGGTTGGACTCCGCTGTCAACTGCAATCAAAATCACCTTAATCAAACTTTTTGAAAAAGGATTGCATCAGTCCTTCTATTATGTAATCCATTTATGGTGGAAAATGAAGCAGGTAAGAATGTGTAAGTGGCTATGAGAGGAAATTTGTGGCAGAAAAAGGAACAAGAAGAAAAAGCTTTGTCATCTATTAAAATAGAACATTGTGGTTATACTCACATCTAATGTAGGGGGAACAGGTAATTTGACAGCTATAATTACCCCCCATTTTCTGCCGGCATTTAGCCGTCTATTACATAATTACTGGCATTAGTTTATTGGAAGTGGAGCTTAGAGCAATTCAGGATAATATTACAAAGAGTACCAGTTCTTTTTATCTAAAGTACGATCGGGTCGGGATACAATTCAACGATCGTACCGTGACTGCAGACGAGAACAGAGCTGATCTGAACATTTTACAGACGCTAAAACAGTGGAGATTCATGACCTGGAGTGATTCAAAAGACCGTATGAGTCCTGATTAAAGGAACTTCACGTGCTTGAATTTTTGGTGAATTTGAATAAAATTATTGGAAAAAGGGAAGAGTTGTTTAAAAATAATCTTTCTTGTTTGTGTTGATTTATGATAATTAGTGACTTGCAATAACCAAACAACTACAAATAGTTTGAGAGAGAAAATCAGATTAAAGGGTCATTTTACTCAAACCGTGCAAGAAACACAAACTTTCTCACATTTAGTAACACAACTGTGACATTTTGGGATTTGTTTCACTATGTTACATCATTAAACATAATTTGGCTACAAGGACGGTTGATGTTCATCGTCCTGTGAATGCCAGACAACTTCTATGGTAGACAAACATTCAAATGTTTTACAATAGTATAGTATAGTATAGTATAGTATAGTATAGTATAGTATAGTATAGTATAGTATAGTATTGTATTGTATTGTATGGTATGGTATGGTATGGTATGGTATGGTATGGTATGGTATAGTAGACTATAGTATGGTATAGTATAGTATAGTATAGTTTGGTATAGTATAGTACAGTATAGAATCGTATAGTATAGTATAGTATAGTATAGTATAGTATAGTTTAGTACAGTATAGTTTAGTATAGTATAGTTTGGTATGGTATGGTATAGTATAGTACATTATAGTATAGTACATTATAGTATAGTATAGTATGGTGTAGTATATTATATTACAGTATATTATAGTATAGTATAGTATAGTATAGTATAGTATAGTATACATTTATTTATAAAGGGACATTACCATCTAAGGAAAGATGTATTGCACCAGGTTATAGCAGATATGTTATTTTACCATCTGTAGTTGGGCAGGTTGAAGTTACAGTTATAAAACTAGATAAACTGAAAGTATAGATTATTATATGTCCACATCATTACAAAACATTTTCATTTTTCCATTTATTTCCATCTGTTTGCCTGGGGTCAGGTCATGGCTGCAGTGTTTGGATTTATTATTTGGTTATCCTGACTGTGCTTCAGGTAAATGGCATGTTGGAAGACCCACCCATAACCCATCTCCAATGTTCTAACTGAGGGAAGGAGGTTGTTGATCAACATTTCACAATACACAGCCTCATTCATCCTTTCCTTAATACAGAGCAGTCGTCCTGTTCTCTTTGCAGAAAAGCATCCCCAAAGCATCATGTTTCCACCCCCATGCTTCACAGTAGGGATGGTGTTCTTGGGATGTAACTCATCCTGTTTTCTTCCAAACACAATGAGAGGAGTTTAGACCAAAAAGTTCAATTTTGGTGTCATCTGTCGACATGACTTTCTCCCGTGCCTCCTCTGGATCATCCAGATCGTGATCGGCAAACTTCAGGTGGGTCTCAACATGTGATGATTTGAACAGGGGTAACTTCCTTGCAATACGTGATTTTAAACCATGACAGTGACCTTAGAAACTGACCTTCACATCATTGACCATCTCCTCCCATGTAGTTCTGGGCTGATGCCTCATCTTTCTTTTTCTCCATGAGGTGAGATCTTGCATGGAGCACCTGTCTGAGGAAGACTGACAGTCATCTGTAGCCTCTTCCATTTTCTACCAACAGCTGATCCATTTTCTAAACACTGCTCGACAATTGCCCCGCAGCATTTTTCAGCTTTGTGGAGATCCACAATTTTGTCTTTTGACAGCTTTGTGGACATGCCCATGGTAGTAGTTGTAGTCTGACTGACTGTGGGATGGACACGTGTCTTCAACAAGCTCAGACAGGTGCTACTTTTGAAGGCAGAGTAACAAGCCTTTGCGTACCAGGTGTTAAAAGACATATGTGCGGCAGTACAACACACACACACACACACACACACACACACACACACACACACACACACACACACACACACACACACACACACACACACACACACACACACAGTGGGAATGCATCTACAATGAGCATTTTAGACTCTTCCATGATTGAGAATTGGATGTTCAAATAGCTATGTTCCTCACTGTATTCTGGTGCAGCGGCATCATTTATGAAACTTAGCAGAAAATCCTTTTTTTGGGGGTGGGAGGCTGCAGGCGGGCCTGTGGGCTTGCCGCCAATATCTCCCGGGACTCTGCCGGCTGCTGGTTGTGGCCCCCCGGGGCAATCCTCTGCGCCTCTCGAGGGGGGCGGGGGCTTTTCTGGTCACAGTCTCCCTGGGGTTCCTGTGCTCTGGGACATCTCCTGGATCTCTGGGACTTGGAGTTCCCTCCGTCTCCTGCACATCTTTAGGGGGCAGATCTGTGGCCCCTCACACTCTCTATTGGACGCCCCTATAGAGAAACCTTACATAAACAAGCGCGTGTACACACACAGGTGCTCACATGCAGTCTTAAGGCTATGGTGGGCACTTAATGCACTGTGGTTTATTATCGTGCTTTTTTTCTTCTCTCTTTCTGCAGGTCTAGAAGCAGATTCTTGTTCATTATTGTTTATTTTTGTGGACCCCCCCCCCCCATTTTTTGTCTCTTCCTTTCTCTTTCACCTCTGTCTCCGTGTCTGGTTGGAATTAGAAAGCATTCAAAAACAATAACAATAAAGTATTAAGTATCAGGCGTAACATTAAAAGCAGACACTTTGATGCTCCATCTGAGAGTAAATATGTAAGGCTTGTTACCAGCATTCAGACATCAATTCTGTTTGCTTCACAGCCAGACAGGACACGGAAAAAAAAGAAGCTGAAAATCCTTACTAAAACCTCACTTAAAGGGAGACTAGGCAGTTTTGGTGTCCTTTTAGCTCCCCCTAGTGTCTGTTTAGTAGAACCAAAAGAATCTCCTTGCTATGCGTTCGTATTTGGCCTGGGTGACTTTTCATTAACCATATAAAGGGTCATTTTAGCTCATACTGGCTCAGGAAAATCGTTTAAAAATATGAAAAAGGTTGTATAATGTCTCTTTAAACTTAGCAAAAAAATATACTTACGCTAACTAATTTTCTGACCTGTAAAACTTGGCTTACACATGGCTGCACGCAGCTTCAGCTTTACTAATCACAGCTGTTCTGCAGTGCAGAGTTTTAGTTTGTACTTTGATCATCATTTCATTACCTCACCAGCCGCACTGTTAGGTTTCCCATCTCCAAAATGTCCCCACGCCAGGTCTAAACTCTGCCTAAAATTGTGCATATTTTTCCATAAATCAGAAAGTTTGCATAGAAAGTAACTTGTGCAGTTTTCAGAATCCATTTTGTGCATAAGCAAGCTTTATAAATGAGGCCCCTGAGCTGTAGCTATAAAATAACCTGAAATTTACAGAAGAAGAGTTAGAAAGTGACTCATGTGCTTAGAAAATGGGCTGCAGTAACCAAATATGGTCACAGGATGTCATTCTTATTTCATTTTTACATAATGCACCTTTAATGTTTCTGGTGCAGCAAGCGATTTTCTGTGTATCTCTCAAATGAAACGCTCTGGTGTGGACGAGACTATTTGCCCACAATGGACAGTTTTTGACTCTTATACTTGTTTGTAAATCAGCAGCCAGTTTTCACGGATTATCGCCTGCAAACTAGTGAAAAGTACTTTTATGAGATAAGAACGAAACAATACCACAAACCTGTCATTGTAAAGTGTTTATGTATGTTCCCATGGAAAAATGAAAAAAAAAAATCAAATAATAATAATAATCACAAGGAAATGTGCTCTATAGATGAAGTAGGCTTTTATTTAACTTGCAGAGAATCTCAACAGATGAGGTGAAAATATCCACTACCCATCAGAAATAAGTTCATGAAAGCACTGTGGAGTTTCAACTGAACAAATTTGATTAAGATTCATGTTTCGTATAGTTGTCAAAAAATTAAGGAAAATAAAAGCATGCAGATTGAAGTCCCTAATCATGTGGTTACACACTTCATAGATATTGACCGCTGTTTGGGGAAATGAGACCTGCCACCACCAGCTTCTTGCCAGACGTTCAGATGGACTTGTTAACCCTTTGATGCATGAATTATGAAATCTTCAACCCAGATTTTTTAAAACAATTTTTTCATTCATCTTTAGGTGTGAATGAAACTAATTTCAATAAATATTTTTTGTAACATTCAATAATTTACTAATAATTTATTACATGTCCACCTCAGTGGACAGCGTGCATTCTGAACATGAAATATGTTGGCTTGACTTACTGAAGTCCAAATGGAGAGGCTCACATGCAATAAAGTCATCAACAGCTGTGCTTAATAGAAAAAAAAAACAATTCTTAGTACCTGTCCACTGTAGTGACCATTATGCATCAAAGGGTTAAAGGGTTTCCTGTAACTTTAACCCTCCATGAGTCATTCAGAAGCCTGACCTGATTCCAGTCTCACTGCTAACAAGGTATCTGAATCCACATTAGATGGGCACAATGAAGCTGACGTTGCACAGACCAAGTTGTTGTCCTAGGATGACGTGTGTTCATTCCTGCAGCATCTTAATGCAGGTGGTAAACATTAATAATGTTTATCACCTGCTACAACGTCACTATTACTGTACGTGCAGCATAACATTTTCATGGTATGAAATGAGCTGAATCAGTCGTTGCTACTATGTTAGAGTTCCAGCTGTACTCCGACATGACGGCACCACGTTTCAGCTGGGATGAAAAGTGCAGTCATTACCTGCTGTTCAAAGCCTTCATCTCTTCCTCAAGACCAGCTAGGCTTTCTTTCATCTGCCGCCATCAGGCTGCCATTCAGGTTCCATCACCAGGCGTCGACACCTTGAGTGTCGACCCCAAGTCTGACATGCACAATGACGCATCACCCTGCTTTTAGAGTCAGGTCGCACTCAGCCTTACATAACTCACGTCTGTTAAAATGCCACTCTCTATCTGCCAGAGCCGAGATATGCAACCCCTAGAAGGCAAATAGATTCTGTCTCTGCTAAAAACAGCACAGATTCTTATTATGATTCTGCTTGGGGCACAAACTGAGCTTCAAACTGTGATTAGAATAAAAGCATCTAGGATTGCACTGAATGGTCAGGGATCCGTTTGTACCGAGTGCTGGTGAAAAAGTTGAGATCCACAAAATCTTAAAATGTTTAAAATAGTTTTTCTCTATTCTTAATAAAAAATAATAACATATGTCATGACAAACCTGTGATGGAAATGAAATGACGCAAGACACTTAAAGCAACTGTGAAGCAATGACATTAGAAAATATATTATGAACTCAAAGACCTCTAAAAACAGACTTAGGCATAGTTATAATTGCTGTCTGGACTAAAGAGCAATGCTATCTTAAAGTGAGATAGCGTTCCCAATTAATCATTTGCAATAGTTGCTACACATATATCAGTTTGTTTTTTGGAAAATGATCAGGCATCATTTATACTTGGTGCAATCAGTGAAAACACAGTTTTCTTTCTGTGCCTTAGTAATCACTGATTTCATTTCATGTAAGGGTAAAACACGTCTCAGAATTATCCAGTTAGATTGAAGTTAGTTTTGTACATTAGTGTCAAAGGGCATCATTAGGAAGGACGTGTGAACTTTTACTTTTTGTACATCTGCTTAAACTGCAGCTCCAAGAGGGACAAATCATAAATCTTGAATCTACAATTTGAGAATTAAATTCACAAAAGGATTAAGCAAATGTTGTGAATGCCAATTAGGTTTTAACATCTCTGTCTTGTTCACCTTTAGCCTTGAAATCTAGACAAACCATAGGAAAAGATTTTGCTCTGTGGGTTGGTCTAGCCAAACTCCATTGTAACCTCAGCAGGTCTTCCATTGGTCCATTGGTTCGGCTGAGTGTAGCCAAGGCCAATCACAGCGCTCTGTGTTTGCAGAGGGATGGTGGCTGTGTCCAGACACCTTTCAGCTGCTTGCATGCACAGTCTCATTCTTTTGGTCACTACCTAATGCTCGTGAACATTGATGAGGGTTGGAACGTAGATTGACTGGTAAGTCATGAGCTTCGCCACCTCCTTTTTTTTGTGCCATTTTCATGACGAGAAGATGGCCATAAAAATCAGCGTGGCTCAGGCTAAAGAATCCTCCAGAACCAAGCCAGTGGTCTGGTGCAGTTTTGAACATGCAAAACAGACTAGGATGACTGGAGAATCCAAGGGTGAAACATGGGAGGCATCTTTCCAGCCATTTCATGTATAAACAAAATTTGCACTGTATGTTTTCTTCTAAAATATAATTTTTCATGTTTCTTTTTACTCTGAAATAATCTGAAAATCATGGCCCTGCATCATAAATTGGTTTTACCAACTAGAGTGAGGCTGCAGTTTGCTGCAGGCTGAATTGATAAATCAACACCACAGTTACTCTACTGTGTTCATTCATGGTGGTAGAAAAGAGATTTATTACAAAAACTGGAACACAGAGTCAGCCCCAGCACAAGTTTAAAATTTATTATTTTTTATTTCTTCAGCTGTTTAAAATTGACCGTCTACAACTCATATCAAAGACTCTAATTTCCCTCTGGGATTAATAAAGTATCTTTGAATTTGAATTGAATCCAACCATCCATCAATAAGCAAATTTAGCTAATAAAACTGTAATTTTTGCATCAGTAGTTCAATCATTGGTTCAAAACAGGTGCATTCCTTCTTTTTTGCACAATTCAAATCCTATAAATTCTAGTTTATGTCAACAATCAAATATGCATTTTACACCGGTATAGTCATGGACTAAATTAAATAGACACTGGCTGAGCACTGCAAGCACTTTCAAACAGACTTGAATCTGCACGAAGGGCCTTGAGTGTCTGTTAGTGCTTGTTTTTGTCTTCTTAAACTTTTGCTTTGCACTGTCTTCCATTGGGAAAGATAAGGAAACTCATCTGTGGGTAATCCTGTTGTCTAGTAGCTCCGGTTTGGGCCAGTTGAAAACAATAAGTACAATCAGGGGCTGCAAATGAGCTTTTTCTCCCCTCCTTGATAACACTCGTCAGGTGCTTTAGGTCTCAACCATTGCAATCAGCTGGTGCATGAACACCTTTTTCCAACTAGTAGCACAGTATAAGTTTGGTGGCATAACTGAAGCGTCCGCGGAAGCATCAGCCCTTGTGTCTCAGCCCCTCCGGTGTGAAGACACTCCGGGGTAAAGACATACGTGTCTACCTGCGCATGTCCACAGAGCAAACAAACTCGACCCAGACGCTGCTCCATCGACACCTTGCAAAATGTGCCATTATCCTATACCTGTGATCACTAGCTTCAGTGGAAGGTCACACACAGCAAACCGATTTTGCAACCTTCAAAACCTCCGCTCGCTAAAACCAACTCCCCCGAAGACACGCACCTGTCTATGGGACTTTGGAATTGCCAATGAGCTGTAAACAAAGCAGACTTCATTACCGCATATGCAAACCACCTGTCAGTCAATGCACTGGCTCTCACTGAGACCCGGATCAAACCATGACACAATGCTACCCCATCTGCTCTCTCAATTAACCACACTTTCTCCCACACTTCACGTGCATCTGGCCGAGGTGCTGGAACGGGCATGTTAATTTCCAACAAATGGATATACAGTCAGTTGTTACCCATCACTAAATACAACTCCTTTGAATACCATGCCCTCCAGGTGACTGTACCGAAAAAATTCTTTTTGGTTGTCATATATTGCCAACCAGGTCAGCTCGTAGACTTTCTTGATGAACTCGTCACCCTGCTCTCCACTGTTCCTGAGCACGACTGTCCCACAATGGTCCTTGGAGACATGAATATTCACCTGGACAATCCCAGCTCATCAGGCTTCCTGTCACTAATGTCATCGTTTGATCTAACACTAGTACAAAGTCCTCCAACTCACAAAGTTGGAAAAGCACTTGACCTCATTTTCACCAGAAACTGTGCCATAGACACAATCTCTGTCACACCGCTACATCTTTCCGAGCATTACTTCATCCATTTCAGTACGACTCTACAAGGGAGGTCCACTGCTTCCTCCCCAGTGGTCTCATTCCACCGCAACCTCCGCAATCTGGCACCCAACCACTTCTCCTCTCTTGTTGCCTCTACTCTTCCATCTCCCAGCACATTCTCTGCTTATGAAGTGAATGAAGCCACTGAGTCACTCTGCTCCACTCTGCTCTTGTCTTAACAACTTGTGTCCTTTCGCCACTAGACCTGCTAGATCCTCTCAGTCGCACCCTTGGCTAAATGATACCCTCCGGTCTCTACGCACCAATCTTAGAGCTGTAGAACGGAAATGGCGCAAAACAAAAGATCCTGGTGATCAATTGAAATTTCATGAATTCCTGTCCTCATTCTCTGCCAGCATCGCTGATGCAAGAAAAGCTTTCTACACTGGCAAAATTCTCAGCTCTACTGACTCTCAGAAATTATTTTCGACATTCAAAACTCTGCTCAATCCTCCGTCTCCACCTCCTACCAACAATCCTTCAGCTGACCCCTTTGCCTCATTCTTCACTGACAAAGTGGCAGCTGTAAGCAAACAGTTTACTCAACTGGCCACTCCTGAACATTCTCTACCACAAACTCCTTCTAGCCCAACCATCTCAAGCCCTACTGCTTCATTTTCCTCTTTTTCCCCTCTCACTGAGAACTGTGTCCAAGCTTCTCACGTGCAGCCGCCCTACTACATGCCCACTCGACCCCATTCCGACTAAGCTGCTCCAAGATATTACACCTACAGTAGCCGCAGCAGTCACACATGTGATCAACGCTTCACTGACATCTGGTACGTTTCCCACCTCTCAAGCATGCTCAGGTTAAACCGCTGCTAAAAAAAACATCTCTTCCTCCAAATCATGTGGAGAACTACCGACCTATCTCTCTCCTCCCTTTTCTGACCAAAATCATTGAAAGGGTGGCTTTCGGGCAGATCACAGAATACCTCTAACACAACTGTCTGCTTGACCCTTACCAATCTGGGTTCAAAAAGGGCCACTCCACTGAAACTGCTCTGTTAGCAGTGACGGAATCCTTAAAAGAAGCTAGAGCGACTGCCAAATCCTCAGTGCTTATCCTGCTGGACTTATCGACTGCATTCGACACTGTCAACCATGACTTCCTTTTGTCCACACTCTCTAGCATGGGCATTACAGAGAAAGCACACGCCTGGTTTGAATCGTACATCACAGGACGATCATTCAGTGTATCTTGGCTTGGACAATTCTCTACCGTACACCATCTTGCCACAAGAGTTCCCCAGGTCTCTGTACTAGGACCTCTTCTCTTTGCCATATACACCACCTCACTGGGTGAGATCATTCGATCACATGGCTTCTCCTACCACTGCTATGCAGACGACACCCAGCTCTATCTGTCATTTCCACCGGACGACCACACTGTCTCTGCACGAATATCAAACTGTCTCTCTGACATAAAAATGGATGAAATCCCACCATCTCCAACTCAACCTCTCTAAAACTGAACTACTTGTCATCCCAGCAAAACCATCCATACAGCACAATATCTCAATCCAAAATGACTTCCTATCTCTGGCTCCTTCAAAGGCAGTTCGAAATCTGGGTGTTGTGATTGATGAACACCTGACCTTTAAAGATCATGTCACCTCTGTTGCTCATTCATGCCGCTTTGCGCTGTATAACATACGAAAGATCAGACCATACCTAACGCAACATGCCACCCAGCTCCTTGTGCAAACTACTTTCATCTCCCGCCTCGATTACTGCAATGCCCTTCTAACTGGTCTTCCAGCCTGTACTGTGAGACCTCTTCAAATGGTCCAGAACGCAGCGGCGCGTCTGGTCTTTAATCAGCCAAAAAGAGCACACGTCACTCCTCTGTTCATTGAGCTCCACTGGCTACCGCTTGCTGCACGCATCAAATTAAAATTGCTAACACTAGCATACAAAGTCCGAGATGGTACGGTTTCCATCTACCTGAATCCTCTTGCAAAGGCTTACGTCTCGGCCCGGCCGCTCCGGTCGTCACAGGATCGTCAGCTAGCAGTGCCTACACCACGCTCAGGACAATCCACACTCTTCTCATGCATCGTTCCACAAATGTGGAATGACCTTCCAAGCACTACAAGAGCAGGGGCTTCCTTTTCAACTTTAAAGAAACTCCTGAAGACCCTGCTCTTCAGAGAGCATCTTCTAATCTAGCACCCTTCCTGCACCCGTCCCCCCTCTCTACTGTCCACTCCTTGTTCCCACCTCTCCATGATTCATCATGCTACCTCACTGACACCTACGACTGACTGGAAATTGGTTGTTGTTGTTAATGTTATTGTTGTTGTTAGCCTCAAGGGCAACATGCCGATTATCATTTGTAAGTCGCTTTGGACAAAAGCGTCTGCTAAATACATAAGTATAAACAAACACTAGGACCAAGCAGAAAACAACCGCTTGTGTTTCCCATTAGAACCGTCCATAAGCTCATCTATTGGCTCTGCTGATACTTGCTAAAGTGTGATTGGCCGTTCCTGCCACTTGCGTACTTGACAGCTCTGCATTCCTGGCATTGCACAAAAGAGTCTCTGTAGTTTTTTATGTATTTTTTTGCGTACTTACTATAAAGATCCCAACCCCCGGTCCCGGCGGTTGTGTCCCCCCAACTTCTCATCTGTGCCCCAGACAAGCTGGTTTCCAAAGTCAGAGACTCTCTTGGTCAGCTTTCTTCTCACACCAAACCCTCCGTCAGGAATCTTGGTGTGACCTTTGACCCAGCTCTCAGCCTGGATTCTCATGTCAGTTCTCTTGTTCACTCTTCCTTCTTCCATCTCAGGAACATTGCAAAGCTGAGTCCCATTCTGTCCCGCTCTGAACTTGAGACAGTTATCCACACCTTCATCTCCTCATGCTTAAACTACTGCAACTCTCTTTTCACGTGTCTGAGCAGAACCTCCCTGAACCGTCTACAGGTGGTTCAGAATGCCTGTGCTCGGCTTCTGACCAAGTCCTCCAAACACACCCACATCACCCCGCTTCTCCTCCAGCTTCACTGGCTGCCAGTCAACTTCAGGGTTCATTTCAAGATCCTGGTTCTGGTCTATAGGGCCTTACATGGACAAGCACCATCTTACATTGGTGATCTTCTTAGTCCCTACACCTCCAGCAGGTCCCTGAGGTCCAGTGATCAAAGCTTATTGGGTGTGCAGCACCAGGCTAAAGACCAAAGGTGACAGATCATTTGCTGCTGTGACCCCCAGAATCTGGGACTCTCTCCCCCTGAGCCTGAGATCAGTGGACTCAGTGGTTTCCTTTAAAAAGCAGCTCAAAACTCACCTGTTCAAGCTGGCTTTGGTGTGACCTTCTTCACCCTCTCCATGTTCTGCTCTCCCCACCTATTCCACCTTCCTCAGGATCCACTGATTTCCCTCTTTCCTATTCACTCTCTCTCTTTATTTACATTTTTTATTCACAATTGTCTATTTTTCCTCATTTTAAATATATTTTTAATAATTTTCTAAATTATTTTATATATTTTAACATTTTTTGTTTTTGTGAAGCGCCTCGTGATTTTTTTATCTCGAGAGGCGCTATAGAAATGATCTTTTTTTCTTCTTCTTCTAAATTCAAAACTACGTCTTTGGGTATAGTAGATTTAAAACAAAATGTCTATAAAAATAATTGCAAAATAACTCCTTACACAGTATATTTTCTTTTTATTGATTTTACCATTTTTTCAAAACATCAGTTCATACTGAACTAAAGGAAGCTTAGAAATCCCACTTCTGCAAACAAAACAAAAATAGTAATATGTTAATCATAGAGATTTTATGATTTACCTACAACAGTGTCTTAAGCCGTTTGTAATGATATCGTAGAACATGCATAAATACTCGTAGATGTGATGATCCAAAAAATAAAAATAAATACAACATATACAATCTTTGACCCTAATATATTTTTTCAGAGACAGACAGTCCACTTGGATTCTCATAACCTCCCAATTGCTCAAACAGTGTCCCAAGGGCCTCCGAGCAAAAAAAAGAATAGAGCAGTTTCACAGTTATTACATTTTCTGAATGCAGAGCTGCACATTACCTCAAATCCTGCAGGACAACCACAATCTCTTGCTGTCAGCTTCATGAGGAAAGGAGGCATAATCTCACAGGAAAAAATGAAAAACAATTTACCAACAGCGCTAATGTGTTTCAGAGGATCTTTTTTCTGTTTAAATCTGACAACCAAATAGACCGATAAACAGATTGCTGCTCTCTGTTTGACATGAATGGCACAGGAGGCAAGAGAGGACAGGGACTGAGAAAAAGGAACAATAAAATAAAATGAAATGAAATGATCGCTCATGAAAAATTTACCCAACCAGCTTCTGCTCTGCTTTGTACCTCTAACAGCTCTTAGAGCATCCTTGGATGTTACTTTTAACACGTAAGCATTGAAAATCACATGTTTAATGACTTTTTATGTCTTCTTCATGCCACAAAAATACAAAAATTATTATGGAATATGTAAAAAAAAGAAAAAAAGGCAGGTATCTTGTGTGTGATTACTACAATATTTAATGAGACCAAGCTGCTTTTGCAGCACCTGATGACCTCCATCTTCTCAACAGGGTACCGAGGAGTTTTCATATCCTAACGACAGACAGCTCTGACTGATTGGAGCTCTAACCTGTATTTGCATAATCAACTTGTTCCAGATTACAACTGTGATGTTCACATCTCTACATTGTGCAGAGTTATTACACAATAGTTAATTAACTGTGCTCAGCAATCACTAAAGAGCTTGCAGAGATTGTTTTACCTGTGGCTTTGTGCTGTTTAATAAACTAAGTGTACTGACATTTAATTACTGAGTCCAACTATTTTTTTTCCTGATGTGTCACAACCTAATTCTCCTTGTATTTCACCTGCAGTGCATCTCTCAGCTGTCTGGCAGAGCGATGCTGAATTTTTGTGCTTTCAGACCTGCACTTTTCTTCAGTTGGACCGACTTAAGTACAAAAAAGGACATTTTAGCTGCAATTAAAAAGAAGAAAAAGTGTATCATACAAGCTGGGGCTTTTCTTCCACAGTCATTTTCTCTCTTGTGTATCTTGGCTCACACTTTGCAAGATTTTGTTACTTTTTCTCCCATTTTAAGGAAAATTAAAGCCATCTGAAACCTTTGCCCAAATCAAATCTGTGTGTTTGCGCTTGTTAAATCCACAGGGTTTTGGTTGGAACAGACCACAGAAGCTCTTGGTTCCCTTGGTAACCTGTTGTAATCAGATAGGGGCTAATGTTCAGTCCTATGTCATTTTAGTGAGCACGTCTGCAGCCACAATATTTACCGGATCATTAACTCATTAACTAATTTCAGTACTGAAGCCTGCTTTACGCGACTTATCCAAACATTGTTGCAGAATTGAAATCATATGGTGCAGATTTAGACATGAAAATTGATGACTGTGGTGTCTGTTTAGAAAAAAAGACATCTCAAGTAAATCTGTGGCCAGAAATTTGGTCAATGACATCAGGACTAAATGTAGACCCTTATTTTGCATTTCAGGTTTATTGGTCTTTAATACTCAAGGGAGAGAGGCAACTCTACTTCACAGCTTCTTTTTCAGTTTTGCTCAGTGCTGCTGAAGAAAGGGTTAAGTTATGAGGAAAATGCTAAACTTTAGTGAGAGGACAGGGATTTCTGCCAAGCCAAAATCAGAACTGTTATTCAACTTTTTAAAAGAGACATTTGAGATATTTGATAACAGGATCATAGGTTGATTGGTTTAATCTACCCCCATATCTAAATCTGAGTGCCTTGAATAAAGCTCTACTGTATAAACGATCACCACAAGATCCTGCTTCTCCCTGGGTCACTATACTGCACGAGTAAGACGTTTCTCTGCTTCAAGACTTGACTCAAATGAATAAATTAACCTTGTTGACATGTCATGTTTGGAAGACGCCTGTAGAGGACAGATTCACTTAAAGGTGACATTTTTCTAATAGTTCTATATAAAAATGTACTCTCACAAAGACATCTCTGCAGTTTTGTTCTTGACAGTTTTAGTATCTTCCAGAATGTCGTGTCAGGGCTCTGTCACTATAAATAAACAAGCTAGAGCTCCCGATGAGAGATGGTTCTATGCTAATTTTCTCTTTTGTGACATCAGAAATGGGGGCTTTTTGAAACACCTCGTTTTAGGCACATCATTCCCAAAACTAAACACTGACAAAAAAAAAAACTGGATGATGTTTTTTTCCTATTTGGAATATTTATAGAGGCAGTAAAGACTTGCATGGCAGCACAAAAGGATGCAAAATCAGAGCAGATAAATATCTAATTGGTGCTGGAGAGGGGACTTCAAGCATTAGATTTGGTGGCTACTGTGGGATTGACAAAGACTTGTAGTTTGTCCAAAGCAGGTCAAGTTTGAATACAATTCCATTTTTATTCCTAAAAGTACATCATTAATCAATTAAATATTTAAGTCATTTTGATTTATTACATTCCTAGAAGATTTATGGAGAAAAAAATCTCTAAATTGGCAATCCACCCTCCCTCAGCTTCTTCTGACCCCTGCCTGCCAAAGTCTGGAGCTGAATAGATTTATGTTAATCTAGGGGTTGAATTAAAAACATCTACTGTGCTATTGAACATCACTGTAATTAGATACTAAAGAGTGAACTTGAGTAAATTCAGTTAAACATTTTGGCTCAAATTGCAAACTGACTAAACAGATTTAGAAATGCTGATGTCTACATGTGACGTTGTTGTTAACTTCATATACCTCATACATTAATCTAGGTTGGATGTCATTACTCTAATTAATCAACAAACATCTCTATTTAGGTCCCGTTTATTGAATAGTCACATTTATCACTATGTTTTTACCCTTTTCAGATGTGTTTCACCAACAAAATTAGATATTCCGTGAGCAGCCTTTATGGTCAATAGATGATTATGTTTGCTCCAAATGATGAAAATTAAAGGTGTTATTGCAAATCTACAGAACAAGCTAGGTTTTGAACACAAATACGGTCACCCCTCCCCTCAGGTATCTTCCCTGACATGCTTCTGCCAGAACTGGAAACCCAAAATGCCGGAGCAAATGAGACACTGCTAAATACTGGTCACCATTTTCTATTTAAGGGACAGAAGTAGCTCAGGAGGTAGAGCAGGTTGTCCGGTAATCGTAAGGCTGCAGGTTCGATCCCAGCTCCCACCAGAGAATGCTGCTGTTGTGTCCTTGGACACTTAACCCACTTTGCCTGCTGGTGGTGGTTAGAGGAACCGGTGGCACCATTGTATGGCAGGCCTCTCCTCTATGGAAGCTGTGGCTACATACATACAGAAAAAAATCCAGAACAATAAACAAGTTAATCTTTGTATGTCTGAAAGAAAAGTTGAGCGATTGTATCTTTGTTTTAGTAAACACAGTTTCAGGTTGTGCTGCTCATGCTGCAATTACATGGTTACTGAAGATAAACAAGAATTAATTGCAGCCGTTATTGGCACACCCTCCAAACCGAGACCTTAATCCAACTCTTGGCAAGTCTCGTCGTTCCTTAGGTCACAAGTTCAATCAGACTGAATTTAATGAGAGTCAAATGAGGTGAGATTCAACCACAACAACAGAAATAAAATGCTTCTTGTTGCCTCTATCTCTGAAATAAGTGGGGTGCAAATTTTGTCCATCAAAGGGGGGAATTCAATCATGCTGCCATTAGCGTTAGCAGCATTAAGCACAATAGTGTATACGCAGAATTTGGTTGTGAAGGAAAAAAGTGCTCAAGCTGAAGGATTTCTCAGGGAGATCTGTTTGGGTGGTCTGACAACAGCTGCTGCAGAAACAGATGGCCTGAAACTGATTAGACCTGTTCTCCTGATGCTGAGTGTGTGTTGAAAATTTGATTATAGGCTTATCACTCAAACGCTTTCAGCCTTGTGATTTTAAATGGTGAGTGTCGAGTTTTCATTCCTTTGGTCGTGTGTGTGAAAATGCACATCAAAACCAGGACGCAGGTACATGAAGGTTAACAAGTTTCCTTTTAACCCGAATTTTGAAGGGCAACCCTACAAACTCCAAACACAACCAGAAAGGTGCATGACAGGAACAGCAAAAAGAGCTAAAAAAATAACAGAAAACATTTATTTTTTTTCTTGGCTAGATGTGCAAATTCACCATGGTTTTAAAATGGCACGCTCCAGTTGTCAGTGGGCGGGGCTAAGGTGCTATGGCATCTAGATGTGTCGGGACCAAGAAAAAGACCACTGCAAGTTACATTCATGCGAATAGCCTACATATATATATATATATATATATATATATATATATATATATATATATATACTTACAATGTGCTGTTGCTCTTTTGGAGAGCCAGAGGTGCATGGTCATTGATAGGTATTTTCTGTATTTAATGTACCTTTTTGAGGCCTAAAGAACGTTGCAGGACATGATAAGTATTTGTTTAAATGAAAGGTCATCGATCTTCTTTGATCACATTTTAGAGTGGTGAAGAATGGCCTCTGTGATCACTTCCGGAGACAAGATGAAGGTCCAAACTATATGTGTTAATTCAGTTACCCCGGTCAGCTGATTCTAAAGAATGTTGATTAAGTTATTGGTCAGCTGAAGAAATTGTGTAAACTTCTGGGTGTGTCTTCCTAAATAAAAGGAGCTCTAAGGCTTTGCCTGATGTGTGAGCAAACTGCCATTGTGTCTGGTGTGTTTGATTCTCTCACCCTCTGCAACGTATTTTTCCCTTTGCAGAGTATTTCGATGTTGTATGTTTAAGGGTTGTTTACAATTTACCAAATTATGAATCTGATCCCTTTGTGTGTGCTCTGACTTTCTTTGAGGTAATATAGGAGCATTATTAGAAATTACCCAACAGTCATGATAGAGGATTTGCTTCCATGTAGGGAAGGAGGTAAGGAGAGGGGCCTAAAGTGCAATACATTTTTCTGCCTCTAGATGGTGCCCTCGGAGAAAACAAACTGCAGATTTCTGCTTTAAGTAAATTCTAACCTAGTTTGGGAACAGGTGCTTATAAACTTACATGAAAAGGGAACACTGCCGAATCCACTGAAGTCTAATCCAAGATTCTTATGTGCTAAAAATGTGCAAACTCTTTATGTGAACTTAGTCAAAAGGGCTATTGTTTATGCAGCTCTGTGTAGACAATTCTGGAAAACTTGATGTAGGAATCATAAAAATCCCTCTAATGTCACTAAGACGGACTTGTATCTCAAACTTTTAGACCTTTTGTAAAAGTACATACCTCTAAAATGCTACTCAATTGACTAGAGACAGAGAAGAAAAACACTTGATGCAAAAGACCTTCTTACCACATCTAATGCTTGTGTCTAACAACCATGAAATTAAACTCACAAACCCAAACTAAGAATTCAAACAAACACAAAACAGAAAGTTTTGTGCACAATTTTTACATTATCTTTAATGTCTTTGTTGTCATGATTCGCCCCGGCCTCCCTGACTGTGTCGCTCCTTCCATAATTAGCCTTATTGTTCTCACCTGCCCCTCGTTAACCTGCCCATGTGTTCCCTGATTGTTCTGTGTATTTATACCTCCCTCTTTGTTCCTGTCGTGGTCGGATCATTGCGTTGTCTTTGTTGTGTTCGTGCTTGTGCTGCTACCATTAAATCCATTTTTATTTTTTCATCCGTGCCTGCTCTTCTGCCTCCTGAACCCTCCACCACACATGGTCTGCCATCTCCACCCTCACCTCATGACAAAATGATCCGACCAAACCTGGACCTGTGGTGAGCTAATACCTGTTTCTGGAGGATTCTTTTTTCTTTTTCTTTTTCTCCCTTTCAGCAGAGGGAGATTTCAGCCTGGAGTTTTTTGGTTTTTTCGGCGCATCCTACCTGTCTCGGGGTGGTCGAGCCCTCTGGGAGATCCTGGCGCATCCTATTTGTCTTCGGGGTGGTCAGGGTCATTCTCCTCCTGCTGTTTTCGGCCAGTCCTGTTTTTCATGGAAGCTGCTGTTTTCTGGAGTTTTTTATGGGGGTAAAAACCCCTGCGCACGCCAGCGTTCTTCGGAGTGGCAGGGCTGGTCTTCCGCTCCATGTCTGCTTCCCTTCACCTGAGCCTGCCTGTGGATCCAGTCAAGTCATGGTGTGCACCTGCTCAGGACTGTTTGCCAAGTACCTGCTACCGCTCCTGGTTTCCTCGCGTCGCTCCTGCTGTTCTTCCGCTTCCTGGTTCATGCCTGTGGGGTCTGTGCCTGTGGGTCCTTCATGCTGCGGTCTCTACTGGGTCCCGCGCCTGCTGCTGCAGTTCCTGCTGGGTTCCACGCCTGCTGCTGCGGTTCCTTCGGGGTCCCATCCCGGCTGGTGCCGCGGTTTATGTTCCTGTCCAGTCAAGTGTTCCTGTCCAGTCAAGTGTTCCTGTCCAGTCAAGTCCCTGTTCCTGTGTCCAGGTCAAGTGTTCGTGCATCAAGTAGTCCTGTGTTCGAGTCAGGAGTTCGAGTTCGTGTGTCCAAGTCCGAGTTTCCTGGTTCAAGCTCAAGAGACCCTCGTCAGTCAGAGTTGTGCCGCTTAACCGAGAGGCCCCTGCTCTGCAGCCCCGGACTGAGTTGCATGTTTCCAGTTTTCGAGTGTCCTGTCGAGTTCCGGTGTCCTGTGCCTGCTGCTGTTGAATTCCAGAGACCAAGTTCCCATGTCCAGTCTTCCAGTTTCCCGAGTCATGTGTTCCTGAGTTCCAGTGTTCCCGAGTAATGTGTTCCCGAGTTCCAGCGTTTTCAGGGTCTCCTGTGTTGTGTGGCTTTGTGGGCATCTGGTATCCGCCCCTTAAGGGGGGGGGGGGGGGTACTGTCATGATTCGCCCTGGCCTCCCTGACTGTGTCGCTCCTTCCATAATTAGCCTTATTGTTCTCACCTGCCCCTCGTTAACCTGCCCATGTGTTCCCTGATTGTTCTGTGTATTTATACCTCCCTCTTTGTTCCTGTCGTGGTCGGATCATTGCGTTGTCTTCGTTGTGTTCGTGCTTGTGCTGCTACCATTAAATCCATTTTTATTTTTTCATCCGTGCCTGCTCTTCTGCCTCCTGAACCCTCCACCACGCATGGTCTGCCAGCTCTACCCTCACCTCATGACATTTGTATATTTTTTTCCACAGAACAAAGTTTTCCTGGTAAGCAATCTTGATTTTGCCCATAGGCTCTATAAATAACAGTCTTTGTACATTGGTTTTATCACAACTTCTTGTAACTCTCAGAACGAAACCTGGGAAAAAATGTGAAATGGCAACCAAAGTTAAGACAAATCCCTTTAAAACAGAAATCTAGAGTTTTTTTTAATTTTCAGAGGGCATCAAATTAGAGAAATAAATGTACTGCACCTTTAAGCCCATCTCTTAACTCATTGTTTGATTTTTTTTTTAGATTTACTGATAAGAAAGTCACCAACTCTGAAACAGTCTAGTCACTTGAACATGCACACATGCTTTGTGATTGACATTTTAATGTAAGCAGATGTCTAACACTTGGCTAATGCTGAGCAGCACTCAATTCAAATTGCATAGGGCTCTACATGACAGGGGGCGGGCTTAGCAAAAAAGAAAATGTACGCATTGACTACATGATGAAAGTACAGGGTAAGACTGTAAATTTTACAGATTTCCCCAAAAATGTACATAAATCTTAAAAAGGGGAAACTCTAGTGCTGTTTTAAGGACTTTCAGAAGTGCTGAGGAAATTCTGAACATCTGAATGTGTTTGTGGGTCAGTAAAAACCAAATTTCAATGTCAAGTGTGTATTTATTTATCTGCTAAGTTACAAATAAAGTCAAGGAGATCTTAACGGGAAATATGTAATGATCGAATATTTGAACACACACACTGACAGCCATAATAAACCACCAGGCAACCAAACAAGATCGCTAGCAGGAAGCAAAGGTACACTTTTAAATTTTAATTCAGACGTGAATCCTGTCTTGTAGTGTGAAAGCAGAAATCAATAATGATTTTTATCCTATGTGTTATGCAGAAAGGTAAGCTTGGGTAATATTGACCTTTCTTGGACTTTGCATTAGAATTTTGGTTTGTGTGCTTGAGGCATGGCCACAGTGGGTGGCTTATTGATTTATGTGAACATATGTTCATCCCTGAAGGCTCATTTATGATTGATCTCAGGTTTTGGACACAATAAGTTACACACTTAAATGCACTAATATGTTTATTTTTAAAAGTATTTTATAAGGAATAGGTTTTATATTTGATTCACCCTGCAACCCTGCCTAGATAAGCAAGAAAGTAGATAGATGGATGGATTTAATTTCTTTCCTTTAAAATCTGTTGACTAAAATGTTTAAAATTACGGACAAAAAATAAATGGATATTTTCTGAATAACAGAAACATGGTTCAAAATGTCAACATTTTGGGTTAAATTGAGCGTTGTTTGTTGTAAACTTAATAAGTAGTTGTCAAATGATCTGTTTGATATGAATTAACTCTTCAAACATGATTATCCACGTTAAACTAGCTCTAAAATGTCTTTCCTTCCAACTTTTTCTGCCCTCAAACTATTTTTGGAAATGATTGCTCACAGAAAAACGAGTTAAGTATGCTGCTTTGCTGTCAAAACTATCACACAATTAATTGAAAATGTATTCTGCAAAATATTTCAAGTTGTTAACATGAGTAGTGGTATATCTTTTCTTATATTTTTTCTTCTTCCGGCTCTTGGAGAGTACAGACGCTTTTTTCCTCCTCTCCTCCCTATCTTATCCCCAAGGCTCTTTGTCTGTTTTTGGGTGTACGGCGCTTCTACATTTTTTCTGGAAACTGGTAATTATTAATAATGGATCTGGTCAGCTTGTCTCTCAATGCGATGTCCCTTTGGGACATATCCAGTTGGGCATATCATGGACTCCTGGAAACAGTGGAACCTGATATGCCTCTCTCAACTGTCTGTAGAGGATTCTGAAGACGTATGGATATTCGTGGTGTTGGTGTCAGGTTTCCTGCTTTTTGGCCTGGGAGGTTACCTGGCTTACAGGAAAATTAATGAGCTGTTGAGGAATATTGGCTTTTTCCCGGAGCTCAGGGATGGATCACACCGCGCTCTGAATGCACAGACTCATATAATTGTTGAGATGAGTCGTAAGCTTAGAACTTTGGCTGAGATTCATGCATTGGCACAAAAGGTGGATGTGATCAAGGAGCGAGTGGATGAGTCAGCACGGATTGGGATAACTTACGCCATTAGTGGATTTTGAGAGGTTGAGGACCACCGGAACTTTAAGACAGAGAAGAAATTATCTCTGTCTGGCCCCAAAACAATTTTTTATCTGAATCTGGTGCCCTTGAGCCTGTGAGTTTGGTGGAATGCTGCCGTCGCCATGGCAACTCTCTCTCCCTATCCCAGCCTGGGCGGGACTGCGAGCTGTGAAGGCCGCTGAATTGTTCCAGGAGTCACTGTGCCTTCTAAACCCAACAACCTCCTCCCCCTGTCCAGGCTGAGGTGATGAGCACTGCTTATCGCGGCTCCATTCACTGACGTGTGGAGAGTCCCAAACCCTAGCACCCCACCTAGTGGACACTTATGTTGTGTTATGTCTGAAGTCTGTTGCATTTCTGTTTGAGGTGTTTTTTGCATAGCAAAGCTGCCCTCCCTGTGGAGGGTAACTCTGAAGTGCCTTTTTTTTTTCCTCCACCTGACCCAATCCTCATGTAAATGATCTCTATTAAGGTAGCGCGACTCGGGTTGCGAATGACCACTGTCACCAATTCTTGTCATGTGTCTGTATGTATGTATGTTTGATCTCAGAATTGTGTGTACTGAGACTCTAATTCCCCTCTGGGATTAATAAAGTATCTTTGAATTTGAATTGAATCTTCTGGCATTATTTTTATCTTCTATTTTGCAGTAACAATGAATTGACATTTAGTCATGTAAACATTTTCCTTCACTACAACACTTTCTACAACCTTCTGCTCTGGTGCAAAGACTTTGGGGATTCCACTTAAGATTCCTTACACTCTCTGTGTATAACCCAAAGGAGGAAACGTCCCCTAATGACATCTGTGGAATTTTCCCACAGCCAAAGGAGATGGCAGCCAAGAGATGAATCTGTTTAAGGCATTTAGAGTGGAACTGGATGATACTGAGTCCCAGCACTCTTGCCATCTTTCTGTCCTAGAGGTCGTTACTGTTTTTCTGCATCTGTTTGGGGCATTGTATAGAAAACACGTCAGGAAGATTGGCACAACCTGTTATTTTTCCAGAAGAATGTCAAATGAACATTAATAACGTAAATCTGAATTGTTAGTAATGAAAAATTAACATCTTCTGTGTTTTTTAGTCAAAATAATTGTTTTTCTCCTCAAACTTTTTGATCTAAATCTCTTCATCATGCACTCCCTGCATAGACATGGAGATGGTCCTAACTGTCTGGTATCTGGAAGTAGACCTGACCTACACCTTCTCCAGGGGCACCACTGGTGCCTCTATTTCCTGAAGAAGCTAAAGAGAGCAGGTCTGGATGCTGAAGTCCTCAGGTCATCTGGAGAGTAACCGGGCCTCCTTAGGGTATGGCAGCTGCAGTGAGATAGAGAAACATGCATAGCAAAGGGTGATAAAGGCTAGGCGTTGCAGATTTGCAACGTTAAAACCTACCTACCTGGTTACTCCACAGACATGTTTCATGAGCATTTTTTAAATCAGAAGTACCCCTGAAGGACTGAGTTGTTCGTCCTTTTATCAAAACTTATTTTGAGCCTGAGAGGGCTAACACAGTGAAGTAATTAGATGTTTTAACCTTCGGCTGACATGTTTTGGCCGGAACTTCCACTTCCGCCTTCTGCGATGTGCGTAACGATTAAAATGTCAGCGCACCTGCAGCCTTGAGGTTTCTCCGTCAAAATAAACAGTCAAATACGGGGAATTTCTGGTCAATGCAAACCCTGCCATTTAACTGTGTCACCTTCTTGTGAAGATTTTTGAAAAGAGGAACAATTAAACGTGTTTAACACCTGAGCCATGTTCACTGCGCCGTTATCTGGTCGCTGTAAAAGAGGAAAAAGAACCCTAATTAATCGAATCCTTTTGTTACCTTTACAACATTGTTTAATGTAACATTTCCTTCTGTCAGCATACCGCGGCTACTTTAGCAGTGAGTGATGTAATTGATAATGTGTCCACGGACATTAATTAAAGTTTTGTTCTGTGATTTAATCCATTCAGTAATGGGAAGAGCAACTGTAAGGTGTAAAAAGCAGCATTCACTGACCAGAAGAAGTGTTGTTTTTACAACGCTCTGTGAGCTCACAAAGCACTAAATATTACAGGTATAGTGGGCAACTCATTCATATTTTTCATTCATTTTCTTGAGCCAGTATGTGCTAAAATATTCATGAAATATCACTCAGACCCCCACTGCCCCCTGTGGCAACAGTACCGCACTTGCAACTTCAGAGGGTCAGTCAGGTCCCTGCTGGACTTAGTAAAAATGGAGCAGACACGCCTGGTGCTGCAGTCTGCTTCCAGCACGTTTTAGATCGTGACCACAGCTGATTAGTTTGATTTACTGATGAATCACTCCTGTAGACACTAATGAAGGCTGAGGAGACATCTCAGCAGTTAGATTCAGGCGTTAAAAAGACAATTGCACAGCGAGGAGATAAGTTTCACTTTTGCTTTGACCAACAGACACTAGGGGGTGCTACAAGCAAGCTAAAACTGCCTAGTATCCCATTAACAGCGTTTTGGGGTTGGTTTCGGCTGTTTTTATCCTTGTTGGGAGTTCAGAAACACATTTTAAAGTGGCATGAACTCGGATTATTTTCATTTCTTTTTTTTTGTTTCACTAGTGACTATTCCAATTTTAGAAATGCTGGTTGTTTGGTGACATCTGCCAATGCCATTTCCTACTTAGTTAAAACCAATCACCAATGGTTAACCAGAAGTCCCACCAGCAGCTCTACCGGGCCATTTCCAAGTACATTCCCCCATTCAGGTACTCAGAAAATGTTTTCAGGCCAGCCCAGTGAAACTGAGACCTATGCATGCCTCAAAGGTCTGGTAAAATCACCCGGAAGTTTCAATAGTGGAAATAAGCTCATTGTTTTAGTTGCGTTGCCGTGTTTTGGTCAAAACAAGACCTGTGTTTTGTATCATATGAAGCAGTTTGAGTGAAGACAAAGAAGAATTTCAGTCAAAGAAACACAAGTTAAGCTTCTGGAGAACACATGTTGAGCCTGTGACTTTTTCTTGAACTTGGCTTCAGTTGAATTAAATTAGCTTCATTATATAGAAGCTGAAAAAACCCTCAAAGCTTTAAGTTTTACTAGTTAACAATGAGAACAGATGGAAAGCACATGATACAAATCAGAATTTCTAACAGAAGTGGTTTCATCTTTTTCAGTAATTAGTGATCAGGTAATTTGCCTCAATAATCTGTTCTAACGTGTGTGCTGAGTGCAGATTCTGCTGATTTACTGATCACCATCTACCAGTAAATGTGTTTGTCCTTTTAATTGTACAAAGTGTGTTTTAAACATTATGTTGACATTTTAGACAAAACTAAATGTTTGTCAGTTATGGTCTCTCTAAGTCAAATTTCTACAGCTGCCTTGCTGCTTACTGCAGTCCAAACACAGCACTTCTGTCCAAGTCCACAAACATGGCTGGTGCTAATCATGCTGCAGCACAGAGGCTGGAATGGACAACGAGCTCTGAAACAAGCTCTTGGGCTCTGGTTTCTCTCTGGAAGCATGCACGACTTCAGAGTCCTCTAAATCCCAAAGATTTAAGGCTTACTGCTAACAAATATCTGTTGGCTTTACCGGCAGCTTTGATTGTTGGAGTTAATATTGAGAAATGCATAGACAAATCTTTTCCTCTAGCTAATCTGAGCTCTCAGACAGAGTCTAAGTAAAATGATGAAAATCACCATGAAACTTTTTCCTCTGGTGGTGGGTTCCACCTTGTCTGAACTTCATTCCCATCAACAGCAGCGCCAAATAATCTCAGTGAACTGCAACACTCACACACGCTGCTCACCCAGACCAACCAATTTATGCTTGCATAATGAACACAAGAGAAGTCTCACTTTGACAGATATACCAGTTAGATAGTCATGAAGCTGATAGTTTTGTTGACCCATGGGTCTGTTAAGTTAGAGAAATACACAAATTGTGTGGTTTCTACTTCATTACTGAAGGACTGTTGTTATACCTCGTCTAAAATCCACCTACAATTTCCGGAAGTCCTAATTAACAAGTTGATCGCAAAATATTTTTACAACTTGAAGATTTTTAGGCTACTTAGACCAATAGAATGTGTATTACATCAGTTTAAACAAGACAAATCCTTTCTAATTCAGTTTGTGAAATTTGCTTAAAGGTGTGAGACATGGAAAACATTTTTTTTATGATTCTTTCTGATTATAATTGGTCACTCTGAGTTTTTCATGCAGGCTGAACATGAAAATAGCCTCCTACACCTATCTCCTGCATTAGCTTCTGATGGAAATAGACAGTGAAACTAGGATTTGAAAAGCCTGACAGATCAACATCACACTGTCACTTAACATTCATGGACTCACCCATCTTGACTCGCAAACAGGGAAGGTTGTTGTTGGTTAAGCATCCAGGAAACAGCAGAGAATATCTTGGCTGGTTGAAGCTAACCATTAGCATTAGCGACTCCACCACACAGCAGAACACCTTCTGGCTTGTTTCATTTGTTGAGATAAAACATCAACATTGCTCGGTGGTAGTGTTGCATTGCTGATATCCAATCCATGGCGAGATGTCCAAATATTAGGAAGTAAGACTCCAAGTCCTGCCATGTCAAGCTCTCCTCTGATGTGACATTCTGCTAAATCCTGAAACAGCTGTATCTGAGCTTCAGTGCATTTTTTTATTTTTCAAAAATCAGCAACTTTTTAGCTTATATTTTGCCCAGATCTTGAGAATTAATTGATTGCGTTCAATATATTTATATAAAAAAATTTCATTTCTGACCTGTACAATCATAATTCCTTGTTCTGATGCCCAAATAAAGGACATTTAATTCATTAACACAATGTTTATTCAGTTATTTTGCAAATTTTGGCAAATGAGCATTTAGACTGTAAATAGAGTAAATAATTGCACCAGTGAACAGAGAATAAAACTTTTTTGCAGCAGCAGTTTTCCGGGTCAGTTTCTGTCTCTCTTGGATGAAGAAATCAATAGATGTATTGAAGTAAAACCTACCAAACCAGTGTGTAAATACTCCTTAGAACACTGCAATGAAATGTGTGTTTCTTGTGAATCCTCTTTTGTGTTGTACATCCATGCATTTTCGTGTACTAATAGAAATGTAATTAAAATAGTTGATTGCAAGTAGTTGAGGTAGATTTAGCTGTTTTTCAGTTTATAAATTTCGAAACTAAGCAATAAATCTTTGACATTTCATCAATAGGTCTCACCATATAAATGTAAATAATGTAATAAGGAATCCGAAGTATGAAGTGATGAAAATGTATTTAATGACTCATCAAATCTTTGGGCTACTAGCGCATTTTACACACTAAAGCAACAAAATCTACTAGTCAGGCGTGTTCTACTGCTTGAGTTGTGTATCCGTGGAATTGAGTGTTATTTCTCCAGGTGATTTTTTTATTTTGCAGCTTTCACTTTAATGCCTGAACAGAAATGGCTGCTCGAGTTGAAACATAAAACAATCTGGAATTAAAGGGAAGATAATATCAGGTGGAATTTAAATGATAAATGCACTTTTTGTTACTTGGAATGAGGGAGCTGATAATGGCTCACACACACATGAAAAATGATGTGTCCGGTATGCTCATGGACTATAAAGACCAGCTGTGACAACAACCTCACAGCTATGGTGATTGTTTTCTGCATTCTTTATCTGTGAATGTTAATATTCCTTCCACTCTGATGTCCTCATATCCATCTTCTGCTCCCGCTTTCTTAGCGTTCCCAGGACAGAGGTGATCCATAATCCTTCCAGTGAGATGTGCGAAGCTGCCCCTTGATCTCCTTCCAGTTGGAGGTCTGGGACATTTCTAGAAGGAAGCAACCAGGATGCATCCTAATGAGATGCCCAAATAGCTGAAGTCTATCGATAAAGAGCTCCTAGATAACAGTTCTCTCAGCTGATGTCCAAATCATAGAAGCCACCCAACAGATGACGCTCATTTCAGCCAGTCACGGTCATGTCTAAGGTTGGGCATTGTTTGAATTTGAACGACTTAAATTCTAATTCTAAGTCATTGTTTCTATTCCAGTTTTCTAGAAGTTCTTGATTAAATTATTTTGAGAGTCAGGGGTCATTTCTCAATATGCTTATACTCAGCTGAACTTGTGTACTCACGCTGGTCCAAGTACTGTTCCAATCCTAAGGATGCATCATGGCAAGTTCACTCAAAGATCCCAGATGTGTTCTTGCTCCGCCCATAGTATCGAGGATGCATTAATTCATCCTCTGCAGACTTGGGACATCAAAGTATCCCATAATGCATCATACATCTGTAATGACCATAACTAGAGGACCCGTGAAGACACCAAACACTGTAAGATGATTAACAGTCTTTATTAGCCTGAAGCTATGAGGAGATGTTACCGAAGTAACACTCTGGTAAGGGCAGAGTCGAAGACAGGCGTGGGTCCAAGCCAGATAGGGACGAAGCAGGTACAGGGAGCAGGCTAGAGACGTGGTCGTAGACAGGCGAGGGTCGTGGTGGCAGGCAGAGTACTTGGCGATGGTCAGGCGTGGAAACGAGGTTGAGACACAATGATCAGGCAGGATGACAAAAGGCTGGAAGATCTACTAGCAGGAGCGTTCAATAATCTGGCAGAGTGCTGGTGGTTGACTGTGGATTATATAGCTGGTGAGGCAGGTGTGTGGCATGAGCTTGATGGTGAGTTGGCTGTGGTTGCTGGGGAAACAGGGCTTGGCTGGGGCTTGATGAGGGGACCAGGTGTAATGTATGAAGGCTGATGAGGTGAATGTTGGTGCATGGAGGTCAGGCCATGGCAGGATCATGACAGCATCAGGGGAGAAAGCTCATAACCGAAGTGTTTTATATCAAAAATACATATAAAGAAATATGATGTTTTCTGTTACTGTACATAATTGCGTGTTATCTGTAAAATTTGTTGTTTTATTCAGACTCTTCACAATTCCTGAAAATGCTAATTAGCTAACCCACTATGAAAATAAAAGCAGTATTGCCTTAAATATCTCTGTTTTGATGAAAAATACAACATTTCTTCAAATAACAGCAATAAATGTTGGTATTTTATCCTTTTTGGTCAAAAGTGGACCAGATATTACAGAAAAAATATGTATTCATTGTTATTTTGTTATTCAAGGGACATACTAGACTTTTAGAAGTAAACTATTTAAATGATTCTGGGAACAACTGAAATTTTTCCTGGTTCCAATCAATGCTCGATGCCCAAACCTAGAGCCATGACCTTGTTTTTTGCCCCTGACCTTGAATCACGACACTCTAAATCAGGGTAAGAACATTGTGGTACCAGACTTCTTCGCCATAATGGATATAGTATCAATGTTCTCTATTGTTAACAAAGACTGACCTGCTCTTCATTCTTCCATCCCCAAGATACTTCCTCTGACTGACGGCAGAGATCCACTGTCCACCCAGAAAAAGAAAAAAATATGCTTTTTCTGTTGGTATCGTGGTGGAGCCTGGAAGTAAAAGTAAGAGACTAATGTCTCTAGAGGCAAAGTAAAGAGCTAAAACCAGAGTGAACATTGGCATGGCCTACACTAGTTTAGGGAGCTAAAGGAGGCTACAAAATCACGGACTGATGGTGACCTGGCTTTGTTGCTATTGGACTTGTAAGTAATAATAATTTTGGTCCAACAGGTTGCAGCAGGATCGTTTACGACAGCTGTAATTATTCCACTTTGAACCAGTAGGTCGGAGGAGCAGGAAACTGTAGCACAAGATATGTTCTGATCACTCTACTACAAGGAATTTCTTTAAACTGGATGAATCAAAAACGTTGGAATACTTCACGCAGCAAAAATTCATTTCAGAGAAGAGTTGGAGAATATTAAATGACCGGGTTTTATAACATTTCTCATTGTAATGGATGTGAGGCTGAAGCCTGCTCTGCTCCTGCAGCAGAGAGGTTCGCAGAATATCAATCAATAACTTCACATCATTTATTTAACCTCACCCGAAGCAGCAGAAGGTGCACTCCTTGGGATGAGATCGAATGAATGATTTCACCAACTACTGTGGGGTCATGCAAACAACAACAGCAGACTAAAAGATCAAAATAAATAAGTGAAAATGTCAACTCATCTTACATGAACATTAATGTCAGAACACATTGCTCTTTTTAAACATCAGTTCAGTGCTTTTAGTTTTCTCACAGAGTAGCAATGAACTTTGACCTTTTAAACATCCTTCTGACAGGTATTAGCGAAAGATAAATGAATACCAGTACATGTCCGACTTTTTCTGTCATGCATTTTTTTTATTTTTAAAAACATTAAAACCCTTTAAGGCTTTTATCAGGACAGCCTCAGTGGCTCTGGAGCACTTCTGTTTGTTTTTGTTACCTTGGTGTTTACCTCATTACGCCCCCAGCAGTGACCCGATGCAGCCCAAAGAGTCCTGTCTCTAATTAACAAAAACCCTATGAGGGGCTGCACTAAAGGCTCACTGTTGGTGCTTTTTATTAAGTGCTTCCTGCAAAAATGAATAAATAAACAAATCAGTAAAAAATGTTAATTAAATGTGTTTTAGTGCACACAAGATGTATTTTCTGCTGTTTGATGTTATCAGCGGCTCCAGCAAGAACCTGTACATAAAAGTCGTGCTCCTTCCTTTATGAATTATTCACGTTTTTCAGTAAATCTCCTGTAAATCCTCATGTCTTGATGGCATTCTTGGCTTCGTGTCGGCAAGGCACGGCAAGATAAAGATAGAATTATTCGCCTCCAGGTCATGATCTGCCTCCTTACAATTCTCGCTCAGCCTTCCTGCTTAGAGAATCCATATCAACATCCAAGACTTAATTAATAAAATAGGAAACAAAAATGTCTGTGCCTTTTAAAATATGGGATGATTCACATTTTTCAGAGTCTTGCACATTCCATTTGCATGTTTAATATTCATAGTATACCTAATTAGGTGCTGGAACAATTTAAGTATGTCTAAAATTTTCACTTAGAAACTGCGAGTAATGTGGCTTATTATGAAGATGTCCACCTACCAAAGGGAAGCTGAGTGACTGCCCAGCAATAAATGTGATTTTTTTTGTCTGATAAAACGAACGTCGAACTAATCAAATTTTCTCTAAAACCATTTGAGGCGATGAAACCAGCTGCTGTGCACCACCTGACCAATCACATCCTCAAACTGCCAAACTCAATTCCTTCTCCATCTTTGTTTTTACTCTGCAGCATCAATTGGAACAGAATAAAGGGATGAACGGCTGCTGTTCTGTGAGAAAACATCCCTCTAAATATTGACATGTTTACTCAGTGAAGGACTAGATTTTTATCAAGTTGTGCAAGATTTATTGAATCACTTCTGATGTTGAGAATCTCTGCTGCTTCGACCAAATACTGAAGCCCTTTTCTCTTTTTCCTTAAAACAAAAAAAGTTTTAAATCAGGGGTCACCAACCTGGTGCCCCCAGGGACCATATAGGGTGTCCACGGGCCTTTTCTCCAAATAACACAAATCTGAAATAAAATAAAGTAAAATCTGTTATCTTTTTATAACACAAATGCATTATTATAGGTTACAATAACTAAATTTTTCAAAAAACAATTACATTAATGTATATATATATATATATATATATATATATATATATATATATATATATATATATATATATATAATGTTTTGTATAACTATCATCTACTTTAGGTCAAAGGTCACCATTGTATCAACCTGGTCCTCCATGTGGCTCAAAATACATAAAGTAGCTCTCAGCTTCTCAAAGGTTGATGACCCCTGTTTTAAATAGTTTGGACAAGTCTTAAAAGTTTTAATTATTCTTACCTTTTTCATGCATTTGTGCGTCTAACAACTGTTCGTGTGATCCATCCAGCAGATTCAAACCCACGACAGAATACAGCCAATGTAAAATTTGCTCTATTTCAACCCACCAAGAATGTCACACAGTCAGCAGCATTAAAACTCACAATAAAAGAGATTTGCTACACAAACCTTATATAAGATCTGGAGTTTCAACCTCAAGTGGACTGAAGTTTCAGATGTTTCTGTGTCTTTGGATAAAAGAGTGATAAACAGGATTCTAAAGACCTCAAAAATGCTGAGGCAATAAAACATCAAAAAAGGTGTGTTGCACAGTTGGACACCAGAAATAGCCCAAATTAAAAGACTTTACCTGCTTTCTGGGCAGTGACTTGATTTAAGACGCCTTGTTTTCACACATTTGACACACAGCAGATTGCAATTTACATGGAGTGCAAATGAAAAGGCTTTTACCTTCCAGATCTAACTCGCTGAGTTGTCTGAGATTGGGTGAAGCATTTTTTTTTATTTCCACATTCTCTAGTACAAGTATCCCTGAAACATCTAGTTGTCACTGCACAGCCTGAGGTGCTCCATATTTAAAATGTGATGCATTAAATAAAACTTGTTTTTGACACGTAGATGTCATAACTGCCACTCTGACAGCTGAAGAGTGGGAAAACTGACATTCAGAGAGCAAACCAACCTTTTCAAATCAGAAATCCAGATTCACTGGGATTTCTTTACTGTATAAAACCAAAATGTAACAGGTGCCACAGAAATGCTAGAAACTGGACACAGGAGAGATCGTTTCTGAACTGGGTTTGATCATGAAGGGTGATATTTGATCGCAGGGTCAGGATGGTGACAAGGAAGGCAGGAGGATACGGTAGGCATGAGCCTAAAAATATAAACTACCAGTGCGTTTTCCAACAAATGTGAGTCAAAGTGTGGAGTGGAGCCCAGAGAAGATGTGTGAAGCTGTGGAGAGGAGAGGAGCAATATTTGACACACAACAACACACAGAGAACAAAACAAGTGAATAGCAAACATGGAAAAAGGAGAAAGGGAGACGAGCGGAAGGAAAACACTGGTGCCAGCTGGAACTGTGATGTCAAACAATAGTCTGTCTGTGATTTAAGAACTATACAGTAAGATATACGAAACGAAAAGTTCTTGACAGAACTGAAATGTGGAACAAAAAGCATGAACCACACCATTAAAGGTGTGGTTCACTCGTTAAATCAATACATTTGGAGTGGTCTCTGGTAGGAATGGAAGCCTTGTAAGTTGTACTCTTTGGGGGGGAGGGGGGGGGGGTACTGGGTGCACAGACGGCAGGATTTGGAGTCTTATTTCCTGATATTTGGACATCTCGCACTGAAATGGATAACAACAATGTGACTCTTCCACTGACTTGCAACGTTTGACGTTTTATCTCCACAAATGACCCAAGTCTGGAGGAGATTCTGCGCTGTGGTGAAGTTGCTAATGCTAACGATTAGCTTCTACTAGCCAAACCATTCTCTGCCGTTTCCCGGACGCTAAACCAACAACATTCCTTGTCGTGAGTCAAGACTGGTGAGTCCATGAAAGTTAAAAGTGGCAGTGTGTAGTTTCCTGCCACAAAGATGCTAGACCTGCACCCTATGTACTTAAGACCTGATTATTATGGTTATATGTTAGGAAGACGCCAATACTTTTCAACAGCTGGGCATCATTTTATTCATTTTCAACAACAATCTGGAACTCTCTCCCGCCGAGCCTGAGATCAGTGGACTCAGCGGTCTCCTTTAAAAAGCAGCTGAAGACTCACCTGTTCAAGCTGGTTTTTGCGTGACCTTCAGCACCACCCTCTCCTTATTCTGTTCTGATTCTGCCTTGTGGGATCCACTGATTTCCCTCTTTCTTGTTCATTTTCTCTCACCCTTTCCTTACATTTTTTGTTCTTTTCTCCTTTTAAACATATGTTTGATCTTTTTTAAAATCTTTTCATACTTAATTTTTTTATTTATTTACTTTCTTGATTTTGCGAAGCGCCTTGTGTCATGGTCTGCGTCTGCCCCTTTCTTCATGTGGCTCCTGGTGTCCTCCATTCCTCTCTAGATTCCCTTTTGTGTCTCTTAGCGCCCTCATGTGTCCTTTGTCTGCGTTTCAGTTAGGTGTCTTATGTTGTAGGCTTTAAAGTCAATTCCTCCCAGGTCCTGTGCCATTCCCCATGCACAGTGTTTGTGTGAGTCCTTCCCTCAGTTTTAGGTTTAGTTTTGGGTTTGAGGTTATCTGCCCTCCATTGGTTCTGTTTCCCCCATTTAGATAATTGATGTCACCTGCCTTCCCTCCAGCCCTCACTCCACACACCTGTTTCCTTAAATGTTCTCCCTGTGTATTTAAGCCCTGTCTTGTCTGTTTGGTGTCGGGCTATTGTTTATAATTCTGTCAGTCTCATCTTGGATTACTGTGTTCTTGGTCTTCTCGTGTCTCGAGTGTTTTTTTTTTTTTTTTTTGGATGCCCAGATCGTTATCTGGACTTTTTGGATTTTGGCTTCCAGCCTTTGGACTTATTTTTGCTCTCCTTAAAATAAAGGATTTTCTTTTTCATCATCTCAGCCTCGTGTCTTCCTGGGAACTGCATTTTGGGTCCTACCTACACTGAACCGTGACACTTGTGATTTTTATCTTGAGAGGCTTTAAATAAAAGATGGTCTTCTTCTTCTTAAATCACAGCATTACGTATGTGTGTCTACCCATAATACAGTAGATAGATGTAGGACAGCAATTCTCATGTTTAGCCTGCATAAAAATCTCAGTGACTGATTATAATCATTTTTTTCAGGGTTCCACACCTTTGAAATACCGAAAGGTAGTCAGAATTTCGACATCTAAATTAAATTTCTAATTCAAAACTTTAAATGTTCATCAGATTTATTATATTTTATTAGAAACAACAGAATGGTATAATTGACTGATTTCATCACACTCATCAGGTATGAGATAAGTATTCGTAAACCTCCGTCATTAATTCATGAACATCTATCAAAACACACATTAACTACTACCTAGCTTGTGTGTTGTTTAGTCATCATAACCCATGTTTACGTTTTCTTATGTGCCTAACTCAGCTGAGCTCAGCCCAGTGTTTACTTATGTTCTCAAGTGTTGTGTGTGCAAGTGGGTAAGTGTGTGTGTGTGCGTGTGTGTGTGTGTTTCACTGGGTTGGGGGGATGGGGTTTTTAATTGTCAATGACATTTATAGGATTATGTGGAGTCTTTTAATTCTTTGGGGTCTTTTTTATCTGTACAGCACTTTGAGTTGCATTTTCTGATTGAAAAGCGCTTTATAAATAAAATTTGATTGATTGGTTGATTGATTGATTTAATGACACTGACGCAACAACAAACCGATCTGTCTCCATGTGCTGCATTTATTCAGAGTGAACTTTCCTCTTCTTCAGAGTTCCTGTAACTACAACTTTAAACTGAGACGGCTTTTTTTGTTTCCCCAGTGAAGACATGTTTTTTAAAGCACCACTTACTGCAGTCTTGCATCTAAGGCCTAGTCCACACGTAGCCGGTTTTTTTTTTAAAAACGAATACCCGCCCCTCCAAAAACTTGCATCCACACCACCGCGTTTTAAAAGCAAACTCTGTCCACACGTACCCGGATAAATACGTTGTTAAGGACATGCCAGACCTGTAGGCGGCAGTACTTCCCCCGTTCTTAACCTCGTCCTTCGTCTGTGGTCTTCCGCAAGGAGCAGTAATTCCGCTTGCAAAAACAAACAAGCAGAAAGCGCTTGGACAATTGATAAAGCGAGCGCAGCTCTGAGGGCATCCATGCTGTCGGCTAGTGTAAACACAGGTCGCACACGTGATGTCAGCATTTTTCGTCGCGGAAAGTGACGTTGCGGACCTTAAAACTCCGGTTTTGTCCGTCCACACGCAGACACCCAAAACGGAGAAAACGCAGATCTTCACTTTGGCCGGAGTTTTTAAAAAGATCTGTTTTCGTGTGAAAAAACTCTGTTTTCGTATGGATGACAGGCCAAAACGTAGAAACATATCTACGTTTTGGCAGATCCCCGGCTACGTGTGGACAGGGCCTAATTCAGTCTCTTTTTTTCGCTCTTTGTTCAGCTAAAATCACAAATCTACCAAACGTGTTGCTTTTGAAAGCAAATGGACACACTGAGAAAATTTGAAGTTTATTATTTCAGTGTTTTTTTTGTTTTTTTTTTTGCCTCAGCTTTGTTTTGGAGACCCGGTTTCACAAAGTGCTGTTTAATTTTTGTTCCCAAAGCAGAGCTGAAATGAAGTCTTGGTGAACATAATTTTGCTTCTTCGCGTCCATTAAAAGTCTGGAGCAGTGCCAAGAGGAATGTCGATGAATGTCCTGTTCTGTTCTTAACTGCACTTTGTCTATTTTTGTCTTTACTACTTAGATATAAGGCTGATGGATTATAAAAGACGAGCACACACACTCATGGGCGTGCATGCAGGGAGACATGATCCTGTCATTTACCTGCAGGATCCGTGAAGCTTTTGGAGTCTGTCTGCCACACGGTACATTAAAAAAATCCAATAAGGAATTCCTTATGTCCTTTTCAATCTTGTAGGCCTTTACTCTTTATGTCCTAAATCTTATTTCACTGAGGGGCATCGACTAATCTAAAGTAAAAGAATAGGACTCCAGCATCTTAAACTAACAAGACATCTGTCGTGTCATCCTCCTCTGCAGAAGATGTGTGTTTATTGTAATTGCAGGAAGAAACTTCCTGCAGACATCAAACAGGACAGACTGGTAGTTCATACATCAGCCAGCTCTCACTGAAAACATGGAGAAAAAAAAAACAGTTGCCTTGCCTGCTTCTATTTGATGTCCAACCTAATTCTCCAGACCAAATTTTAGTTGCCAAACCGACTGAACAAGTCCTATCCGTGCAGGAGCTGCATGAGACTGGGAGAGGAAGAAAAACAGGTCCTTTGCTCCAAACTGGGGTTATGTGAAGCGACCTGCGTGAACACGCCGAAGCTAAAGCCTGATTTATGCTTCTCCGTCTGCGTCAGTGCGGAGACACGCAACGCCATTATCCGTCCTTGCGTAGGGCACGCAAGTACGTACGGAGTCGAGCCCACTTTTTTAAACATCCGTCGAACGAGACGGATTACGCAAGCTTGTGATTGGTCAGGACGCCGCTGTTGTTTACAGCGCCGCCATTGCAAAGAGAGCCGAGTTTAACTAGCGGCAGACACGGAGAAGCTTGAAGAATACCTCGCGAAAAAACTCTAAAAACATGAACGTTTAATTCTCCCGTGACTGGAGGAGTGAAAAGATGCGCAGCAAGCGTTTTATTTGTGGACGGAAATGACAGGAAACGTGGGTTTAGAGGTGGGGAGCGCATGAAGCGGTGGGAGAATGAGAGACAAATATGTCCGTGTTAAAAGTCTCTTATATACACAAAAAACACAAAATAAACACACGATCTTGGACCGATACATGACAGGATACCAAAGAACAGCGCTATGCCCTCTGTTGTCCTGCCGGGCAATTGCTTTGCAACGCTCTCCAGGAGACGGAGAAGTAAAAGAGCAAAACGCTTCCGTCAATCCGTGCGTGTCTGTCCCTTGCGGAGCTGACGGAGAAGCATAAACCAGGCTTTAGACGCAGCAACCACCGAGGATTTTCCTCTCTCTCCACAGGCTGAGGTTACAGTGGCTAATTGGTCTGTTTGTTATTGTGAACATAGATTAAAGCAAATAGCTGGAAGGAACAAAAAGAAAAGAGCAGGGATTTCCCATAAGTCCTCTCCACTGGGCTTTCAGAAGAGTTGCAGCTAACCTGAAGTAGAAACTTTTTTTTTTTATGAGACGTGCCTCCCCTATGTGCGTGAGGTTTGGTTCACATCTTCTTTTTTAAATAAGCTATCTCCAGTAATTCAATTTTACAATTTCATATTATTTTTCAGTGAATTAGATCTCACCTATGGTGACGAGCTCTGAGTAGTAATCGAAGGGACGAGATTGTGGATATAAAATCAGTTTTCTCCACAGGGTGTCTGGGCTCTCCCTTAGAGATAGGGGGAGAAGCTCTGTCTCAAGGGAGGGGCTCAGAGTAGAGCCGCTGCTCCTCCACAGAGGAGCTAGTTAAGGTGACTCGGTCATCTGGTTAGGATGCCTCCTGGACACCTTCCTGGTGAGGTTTTCCAGGCATTCCAGTTGGGAGGAGACTCAAAGTAAGACCCAGGACACGCTGGAGGGACTGTCTCTCAGCTAGCAAGGGAACACCCTGGGATTCCCCTGGAGGAGCTGGCCCAAGTGGCTGAGGAGAGGTAAATCAGGGTCTCCCTTTTTAGCCTGCTGCCCCCACGATCTGACCCTGGAAAAGTGGAAAATGGGTGGATTTTTATTTAATGCTCAAAAAAACAAAAACACTTGATTGAGTTTTTACACCCCAGTAGTCCAATGTTGGGTCAAGCTGATCTTTCCAGTAATGCAGCTCTGAAGAAGATGGGTGTTATTTTGGTTTTTGATCAATTCTTGAGTCCTACTTGTGATTTTCTCATCCCAGGAGTTATTTGCTGATCAAATGTCATTTCAAATTCATAGAATTCATCAAGATGGTTCTTCCTGTCTCCCTTCTCTTCCCTCCTGTGAGTTTGTTCTGGGTTTTATTGGTTTTTCCTTTTTTTTTGTACAACTGGTTCCTCTAATTTACTTTATTGCTTTTGGTTTTGCTTTCTGCTTCGTCATTCATTCGCTCATTGGCTTTTTCCCACCTACACCTCCCTGTTGGGGGTCTTGGGGTAGGTGGAGCTGATCCAGTCTGGGCTGGTTGCCAGTCACCTGTTCAGAGCCTTGGTTAAACATCTGGTCTCAGGCTCTGATCATCACACCTGCTGTTCACGTCTGATTTTTCCCCTCAGTATAAATGTGCAGCCTGGATCTCTTTGCTTATTACCGCATTCTCACAGTTTTCTTTAGTTCCCTTGGTGTAAATCCTGCCATCCCTTAATTAAACTCGGTTTAGTGGCTCTGTCTTTGATTTTCCCCTTGTGTTTCGATTGACTTATTATTAGGGGTGTCCCGATCAGGTTTTTTTGCCCTCGAGTCCGAGTGATTTGATTTTGAGAATCTGCCGATACCGAGTACTGATCCGATACTTTCGATACATTAAAAAAGAGAAAAAAAAGAAAAGGAAGAAACAGTTCCAGAACGTTCTTTATTTTTTTTAATTACCTTTTTATTTTAATTTTTAACAACAGATCACTTCTGTGAGGTAGCTTGAACAATCAAGTAATAAATAACATAAATTCTTCTCTTTTAGACTTTATTACAAATATAAAAAGTCTAATATAAAAACAGATAGCTCTTCAACTTAAAATACCTGTCAGGGGTCTAGTTTGCCTTGGCCCCCAAAATGCTTAGATACGCCCCTGGGCATGGGGCGGAGTTTTGAAGATGATCTGAATGGTATCAACTATAAAAATACTACATGCTGATAAGTTATTGCTTTATACAGGTACAAACATGTAGTGGGATACATCTACCTAAATTTTATTTTTTAAGAACTTTGTTTTGTTTTCTTGGTTTTTATTTTCCTGTCTTCCTGTCCTGTCTGTCTCTGATCTTCCTGCATCTCCCAGTCCTCCAGAAAAACTCCTGCCTGCTTCCTTCTTTATCACCTCACAAGTAACTTTTTAACTAGCAGATCAAATTGATCTATTGACCGCAAAAAAGCGGAGTGTGCGCTGCGCTGCCCGGCTGCGTCAGTGACGAGCGCTGCAGCGCCAGCGCGTCCACACGTCATGCTCAAATACAGACAGAACTTACCAGAGAGAAAATGAACGGACACGAATGAGTGTGTGTTAATTGTATATTTTTGGTGCCGCCACCTAGAAACTTAGAAAATGTTACTGTGGCCATGTGCAGAACGCAGCTGGAGTTCATGATTAATCAGCTGTCTGCCTGCTGCTCTGCTCAAAAGAATCCCCGCTACGCTGAGTCCATATAAATAATATAATATAGGTAGAAAATGGATCTTTTTTGTGCTCCTTCTGGGTGTGTAAGTTAAGGGCATCAGGGGAGCCTGACAACCTTTAAACAGAACCAAGTTGTTCTCCTGTCATTTGAACCCAGTATCCGAGTCCCGATCAGTCTGAAACCACGTGATCGGGGCCGATTTCCAATCATGTGACCGGATCGGGATGTCCCTACTTATTATTCCACTGCAGTTAATAGGATCAAAAAGGGATTGCAACTATTAGAGATGCCATGATTTGTATCCTCTGATGATTACAGACACTGAAGATGTGAAAACACTTAAATTTGGACATTTGTCTGCGGTTTTGAATCAACCAGAAAGCAGTTTTTGTGATAAAGGTGAGTAAAAATAAAAACTCTACACCTTTTTCTTCTCAAAGCACTTGAGAACACTTCAAGCAGGTTAAGTTGACAATCTTCAAGCTCTGTTGTTCCTGTCTGCATGTTCTTAACTTTCCCAAAAATTCAAACGGGCTAAAGTAGTAACGTTGACCAAAAACCAGAAGTGTTTTTTTCTGCAGTCCATGTCCATTTTATAGACTTTGTGAAGTGTCCTACAAAAATGATCACAATAAACACAAAAGAGTCCAATTGTAGGACAAGATTGGCTTGACTCTGAATGTCACCGTTGCTTTTTATGTCTCAGAGCAAGTTTTTCCTGAACCTATGAAGTGAATGGGGGCTCTACGTTTTAAGTGATGTAATCCCCCCAGTCCTTACCAGCTCTGTTCTACAGGAACAAGAACAAAACCTACCGCTCAGTTACACCGAGTGCAGAGCGCTTGGGAACTTGTACGGCCTCCGTGAATAAAAAAGTCCAATCAGAGCTTTTACACCAGCTGTGGTGCGGTGCAGCTCTGGATTGCAGAATGTCACAAAGTTAAAGAAATTACATGAGCCAGACAGGAAGTGAGACATGGATCATTGAGGTGCATCCAGTATTTTTCTAAACAATACATGTTGCATATTTTATTCTGCTTTTGAATCATTAATGATGGGGATATCAGTTCACAGCGTGTGATAGTTTACGTTGATGGAACTTTAAATGCATTATGGCAAATTTCTAATATGAACTCGAGCAAACATCTGAGATTTGGTGCTCTCGCAGAAGCAAATTTCTGGATGTTCTGCACACGATCTGCAGCTGGTGTAAATGGCGGTCCATTTAGAAGCCGTCCAGATTCCGTTCCAGATCTGTTCCACGCTCGATGTAAATGAGGTAAATTGCATCTTTGCTCGTAAAAATAAACAAAAAGGAGTAAAGTATCCAACCGTAACTATGTTTCCTTTAGATTACTATGCTGAAAATGGACACTTCTGTCATAAACAAAATATAAATATAAAGAGTTGGAGAATACAGTCGGCTCTCCCTTGCCCTGCCTCCAACATGCCTTCATCTAAAAGGCTAGGTTATCCAGAGTTATCAATGTAGTTACGCTGCTATAGGATTAGGCTGCTGGAGGACACACTGACCACTTTACACACTCGACTACTTTCTTCTACAATCTGCTCTTTAACAGCATTATTTCCTGCTATTTCAGCTGTTAACTTTATTTTTTTTTTCTATGAGCTTTTTTCTCCCCAGAAGAAGCTACAAAGATGTTCTCTGAGCTGTCGTAGCCTCATGGAGGGGGCCATCGGCTTGAACACTGTTGCTAATCATTTGGTCATTCTCCCTCTCCTGATAATAACTTTTTACTTTCTTTGACGTTGAATGTGCTACTACTAGTTTACCTGTTTAATTATAGATTCACTGGGATAAATACAATAAAGTTTATCTCTCACCAAATAAAATATTTCCTAAGAAATCACAATGTAACTATAGAAACATTACTTGGTGTATATGTTGTGCGTGTGTGTGTTTGGTGGGGTGGGGGTGGGGGGGTTGCATGCTCTCTCATCTTGATCTAGTGAGTCCTGGAGGATGGCTGCTTATACTGAGCCAGGATCCTCTGGAGGTTTCTTCCTGTTAAAAGGGAGTTTTCATCTCCACTGTCGCTGAATTCTTGCTTCGTATGACGACTGCTGTAAAGTATGTGAAGCACCCTGAGATGACTCTTGTCATGATTTGGCGCTATATAAATCAACTTGAATTGAATTAAATACACGGTGAAACTTGAAAAATTTGAATATGGTGCAAAAGTCCATTTATGTCAGATATTCAACTTAAAAGGTGAAACAAATATATGAGATGCATCATTGTGTGCAAAGCCAGATATTTCAAGTCTTTATTTGTTATAAGTGTGATGATTATGGCTTACAGCTCACGAAAAATCCCCAATTCAAAATGTGTGACAATTATAATATAGTGAATGGGGTCTTTATTCTACACTCAAAGTGTCACACTATAATCAGCTAATGAATCCTGAACACCTGCTAAGGGTTTCTGAGCCTTTAGGTGGTCTCTCAGTCTAAGCTGGATTACTGAAATAAATGAGCTTTTGCACCATATTCTAATCTTTTCAGTTTTTTGATGTTTTAAAGGCTGCTATAATGCACTGAAGCACACTTTATTTGTATATTAGACATTTTGGAATTTATTTTTCCCTTTTTCTATGGTTTAAAAAAACATGCATTAAAATGCATTGTTTGATCAAAAACTAAAGTTTACACATTACTGGGATTTTTTTAATAACATAAACAGGATTTGAGCAAAACGAGTGATTCCTATAGCTTAGGCAGACTCCTCAAGAGAAACTTAAATGAAACCCTAAACTAACAATTGTTCTGATCTTAATTCTTGTGACGCTTCTCATGCAGTTCATTTATCCTATTTATTAACACAGCTTATATTGTTACAAGGTTGTTCCCGAACTGGTAACTTACTGGATGCTGGACGTTTGTGCAGCATCTGCATTATAACATTTATTCACAAATGTTCAGCTATAGAGTTGCTCTTCATGAAAACACATTATCCTTCATACTATTTGTACCCCTACCTAGCTTGTTGGAACATTGTCTTCAAAGCACGGAGCCCATTTAGGTGAAATGCGTGAGACATGACTTGCCAGCAAATTTACAGGTGTAATTGTTTGTGGCCTCGATCCAATTCTCTAAACTACCATGCACCTGTCTCTTCCACCGGCGCATCTGAGAGAAACCGAGTGTAAATAATTCTGAGTTACAATCAGAAGTCAGCAGGACCAAACAGGCAATCAGCAAGCAACAAGAAGCAAGGAAAGCACACACAGAGGCACGTGCTCACCCAGAAAAGGTGTAGGCTGCAGTAAAATGCCATCATCGCAGTTAGAATATAAAAAAATAAATTAGAAATGCTTTTTTGAGATTTCTGAATGCCTCCTGGACGCCTCCCTGGGGAGGTGTTTCGGGCATGTCCTGCCGGCAGGAGGCCCCCGGGTTGACCCAGGACACGTTGGAGAGGTTACATCTCCAATCTGGTCCGGGAACGCCTTGGGGTCCTGCCGGAGGAACTGGTGGAGGTGGCTGGGGAGAGGACGGTCTGGAGCTCCCTAGTTGGGATGCTGCCCCCACGACCCGGACCCAGATAAGCGGAGGAAGACGACGACGACAAATGTTTTCAGACAAGCATTTCAGTCATCAGTTAAGATTTCTGAAGAAGAGACGAGAACATATCCAAGGCGATTTAAGTTAAGTAATTACAACACATCCTAGTAATCTTATTTTCTCAATAATATGCATTCTTGCTCAAATTACTATATCAATCAGTAAATATACCCTCCAACTTTTAGCTCTTTTACACAGTCATCGTTTGAGTATTTACAACTCTAACTGAGCAGCTTGTTCTTCTACCCATGTGACCAGACACAGCATTTGTCACGCTTCACAAGTAGCCAAGACATTTGCAGGAGAATTTGAAGAAGCAGCTCTGGAAAAGAAAGCACATGGATGAACAATGAGGCACTGCTTAATCAACATGTAAGAGGGCAGATCAGTGCGTCATGAGTGAATCCATTCACCCGCCGGAGGCGGTGCTCATCATCTGTAGAGGTCTCAATGGGCTGCAAATTAAAGGCAGCTCATTCACAGACACAGGGTTGGATTTACTGAAGGAGTAAAGGAGCAATATTAGTTTTTAGAACTTTTAATTTTAGTTATTGTGTTCAAAAACATCATAAATAAATGAGCAACACTCGAAGGGCATCACGATGTCTGGTTTTATCACCGTAAATGAAATGGCAATCTATACACAAACATTTTGTTTTATTTAGTGCAATTTATCTCAGTTTAGAAATTAATTTTTGAATGAATGCATTTCTCATTTTTCACAATTTTCATACTGCAAGCATGGCAGAAAAGCAGCACAGCCTTCCCCTCAGTGCAACGACACACGGCACATCTGCGGCATCACCAGAGAAGTGTGCACATCAACAGTCTACAAGATAGCTCACATTTGATGAGGAGATATCAGACACCTCCCACCTTCCCGCTCATGAACTGTTACGTCCACCCTCTCGCTCGTTCTCCTGAGACTGGAGGCTGCAGCACCTGGACAACAACAACCATCTGACCGAGAGAAAAAAAATGTTTTCCCAGGATGCTGTTTGACGAATGAACAGCTCTGCGCTGCCAAATTAAGCCCTAAAGAAAAATAACTGCATTGATTTCTGTCACTCCCACAGTGCTGCTACCTGCGTTGCTGCTGCTTATATAAATTATTTGGTGCAGCTGATTTCGGTGGGTCTCTCAGCTCAAGTTTATTTAGTAAGCCCTCACAGTGAATGCTGTAATTTAGACTGAAATGACATCATTGATTGTGTTTACTTTACTTATAGCTAATTATTTACCTCACCTATTATCTACTATCACACAAACCACTGACACCTCAGTATGTCTAATATGGTTAAATAACTTTCTGCATGAATGCATGTGGCCATGAATAAACACTATATCAAGTATTTCATATATTGTATAATGCTATTGATTCCATTACTATTCGTGTATCCTTTAGTCTGTTTAAATAAGCACCAGTTGGCAACTTCATTAGCCTTGAAAAATAAATAAACAAAATGTTGATGATTTCTTTGCATAGTTGCCAGACTCTAATTAGTAGGACAGTGTGAGTCGAGACTTCAGTGTTTAAAATTACATTTAAGGCTTCTAATGAGATGTTTGATAAGAATTTACAAAGACCTGGATGCTTTTAAACTCTGGTTTACAGACATTTACTATTCCACATTGACTAAAATTCTCAAGCTACTTCTTCAATTGCCAACCACGCGATATTACGTTAAAATATGTGGGTGAATGTGTACGTCTTCACTCATCATCTAGAATCTACTGGTGCTCATCCGTATAGCCATAGCCAGGGGGCTTAGAGCGGACTTGTTGGTTTTTGAACGTGGACTGTAAGTACCCAAATTTGACCACATGTTTACTTTTAAATACTATTTCTCCTGTATTTCCACAATTTTGTCTACAGTTTTTTTTTCTCCTTGGCATTTTGGTGAATGCATACTTTTGTAACTGTCAAATAATTTTTTTATTGGCTGAATTCTGCAGCCTGCAGTTTTCGTCCGTTTACAGCAGAGCTGTACAACCTGAGACTAGCTCAGTCTGCAAAAAGACCTCTAAAATGTGACTCATTGTACGTTACATTTTGGTAACCCAAACACAAACCGGGTTATTTATTCTTTTTTTTTTAAACTCATTGGGGTTGCTGCTGAGATTGGCATTCTCAAGTTAACCTCCCAGGACCTTGAATAGGGATGAAGGTGTTTACACCTTGGACCACTCATGGGACACGGTGATCAGCAGAGAAGGCACGGGCAGCAGAGGGCGATATCCAAGCAAGACTTCTGCATGGCTTTGAGGAGATTCTGGTCTACTATCCAGCACACTACGAGCATGCCCTAACAACATGGTTTATGACGAGGACAGTGTGCAGCTGACCTCGACTCAGGATGTTGTGGATCGGTGGGATGAGTACTTCAAAGACCTCCGCAATCCCACAAACACATCTTTCAGTGAGAAAAGAGTTTGGGGACTTTGGGTTGGATTCTCCAATCTCTGGATCTGAGATCACTGAGGTAGTCAAAAAATGCCTTAGTGGCAAGGCTCTGGGGTGGATGAGATCTGCCTGGTCCTTAAAGTGACAGTGCATATTTTCCCTGCCGATAGGGGGCAGTAGATACCTAAATCATTGCAAGCAGCATTTTTGTGTTGGAGTATAACTTTTCAGATGCCTAATAAGGCTAAAAAGCCCTGGGGAGTGTAAACTTCAGCAAAATGACCAGCACATCAGACCTCCTGTCATCACTGGCAATGAGTGAACAGGTAAATGTGTAAAACAACTATGTTTACGAATGGTGGAAGATTTGTAATGGTTTGTTACAAATCAGCAAATGCGTTTTGTCCTCATAGGCTCCCGTAGAAGGAAACATGGTGTCTAATTTGGCGTCGCCTACAGACTTAGACCCACTCCCACGTATTTTAGACCTGTTTTTTTTAGTTATGTGTTACAAAGCTGCCAAAACGTTTCAGCAACTGGGCATCATTTAATTCATTTTCAACATTTCAATGGGTTTTTCCAGAGATTAATGGTAAAAACAACACATTGTCCCTTTACGGCTCAGGGTGTGGGGATGTGTTAGTGGACACAGCTCTGCAACATTAAGTGGACATCGGGGGGCCGTTCCACTGGATTGGCAGACCGGGGTTGTGGTTTAAAAATGTCCAACAATATCTTACTAGAAACATTTCACAGAACCACACCAAAGAGGGTCTCTGGAGGAAATTGAGTTTGTAATCTGTGTCTGCACTTTATGATGGATTAACAACTGACTAGATAAACATCAGGAGAACTCATATCCCATCCAGAACTTATTCTGACTTAAATGGATGCAAATGAAACAAATTAACTACAGGCTAAGGTAATCACATGCAAGACCCAGAAGTAAAGGATTGTTGAAAATAAATCAGTAAAACCATTTTAAACTTCATTTATCGAAACTTTGTTGATTGTGTTTAATTTTACTCTGTTCACTTTGCCCTTGCACATCATTGTTTTCTGTTGCTTTATCAAGTCGTTGCTTTTTGTGAGTGCGGTTTTCCACTGAAGGCACAAAACGAGTGTGATGTTTGAGTCTAACCAAGTGCTGTAAAGTCTGAAGCTCACAGCGTAATTTCCCCCGTGAATTAGTTCATCACCACAAAGAAACTGTAGAAACTGGATTAGGATTTGGTTGTAATGAGCCTCAGGAAGATTGTCCTTTGGCGTTTGGGTTCTGACTTACAACATGACACGCTAATAATTCCAACTCTCTTTTAAAAACTCTTGCGGTTCACGTGTTCTTGTACTTTATTTCACAAATAAATCATAAGCTGATTAAATCCTCTCTTGTGTTGGTTAGTAATCTATATGATTAATTGATTAATCATCTAAATATGTGAACAGTTAATTTCATCCATCCGTTTTTGATGTAAAGTTAATTCAAACAAAGGTTAGAAACTCAACAGAAGGTTTTTAGGGAGCAGAGCTGACCTTTATAACTGATTATGATCTCAGAAATTCATCAAACATTTTTGGGGTTGAAGTGGTTTTTAATGTGAAGTTATTAAGGGCACAATGAATAGCACAGCAATGTCAAAGATGGATAACACAGGGTTCATATTTAGAGCTCAGAGCAACGCGACACTGCTTGTAATTTAATAAAAAGCATTAAAAATGTCATGAATTCTAATTATGCTCCCGATGATTAAATCATCAGACAGATGAGTAATGGATGTAAATACGAGATGATGGTAATGGAGAGAATGTAAAACGTTGCTCTCTTCCGTCTGCCAGCGACAGGCTCACTGACTAACATAAACACCCAAACAAAACCGCAGTGAAGGATCAAGCACAGCCTGCAGCACTGAGGGGATGTGAGTGTGTGTTGTGTTTAACAGTGTTTT